>NW_024098450.1:0-82365 GCF_016545835.1 Crotalus tigris | reverse complement strand
AAAAATCCCCCCCCCACCAACTCCAATCATGGTGGAGGGGGAACAACACTTCGAAATAAAAGAGATCCTTGACTCTAGGAGATATCGTGGAACAACTCAGTACCTAGTTGCCTGGAAACACCTCCCTGCCTCACAAAATGAGTGGGTCCATAAACGTCACGTCAGAGCTCCGAAGCTATTGAAGAAGTTTCACACAGAGTATCCTAACACGCCTAACTAAATTCTTTACTTGTGTTTTCCTTCAGGTGGATCTCTCTTATTGTTAAGAGGGGCCGGATGTCAGAATCCAATTATATTTTCATCTTAATTCTCAAACATAGAAAACTCCCAATTCTGCTTCTTGGATTTGCCATAAGAGGGAGAAAGGGGGAGAGCAAAGGGGGCTTCTTTATGGCCCCACATTCTTCCGCCACATTCAAAGGACCGAATGTGTGTTTATTGTGGCCCTCTAAGCTTTAACACTATAAAAGGAAGGTAATTGCTTTCAGTAGTTATCTGAAGTCTCCTCCGACGGAGAAGAAAGGGGGTGGAATTGTGATACTTGAAACTATCACTGGAAGGGGGGTTGATTGGGTGGGACTACTGGGGAACCCCTTAAAACCTTGAATGGGAGAGCTTGAACCCCAAGTCCTGTCTAGCATGCCTGCAACCATTTTCTCTTAATAAAGGATTCCTGTTGGAAGAGCTATTCCAAGAGTTCTGTCTTCTTAAGATGCAAAGTGGGGTGGGTCCTTACAAATGGATTAGTTGATAGATTAGGCATCCAGAGTACAAAGAAAATAAAATATTTAGGGATACAATTAACAGCTAGACGTGCCACACTTAAAAGAGATAATTATGATAAATTAATGGAACAGATTAAAACTGATTTAGATATTTGGACCAATCTGCAGCTCTCTTTCATGGGTAGAATTGTTGTAATTAAAATGAACATGCTACCCAAAATATTATTTTTGTTCCAATGCATACCCATCAAATTAAATAAGAATTTTTTTTCAAAATTTCAATCAAACCATACTTAAATTTATTTGCCAAGGGAAAAAAGCAAGGATTAAATTAAAACTATTGCAAGATGCAAAGGAAAGGGGTGGACTCGGTCTCCCGGATCTGGAAAAATATTATCAGGCTACAGTATTATTATGGGTGCGGGATTGGATACAATTGAAAAATAGGAGATTATTAAGTCTGGAAGGTCATGATTTGCAGATTGGATGGCACGCTATGCTATGGGATCAGAAATACCAGGTCCACCAGTACTTCCGGAGGCATTACATCAGACGAGCGCTAACAGACGTATGGGAATTAGGCAACAAAATTATATGCAAGTCCACAACTGGATTTCAACATTGGAAATGCATATACACCCAAAATTTATACAATTAGGGAAAGTAATAACGTATAAAAATGTATTAGACGAGAGAGGGGAATTGAAATCAAGGAAAAATCTTCAAGATGAAGGGATAGAATTGGAATGGTGGGCATATCTTCAACTACAATCAAGATACAGGAAAGATAAAAAAGAGTGGGGTATAAAAACAGAGTGGATACAGCTGGATAAAATATTATTAGGAACTGAGGATAAGATGATTAAAAGACTATACCACTACCTTTTAGATCAGGCAATGTATGAAGAACAGGTTAAGGAAACCATGTTAACGTGGAGTAGGGATTTCGGCTTCCATATTGATCTGCATATCTGGCAAGAATTGTGGGAACCTAACCCTAACCCACAAGGTTAGTCAAAATGGGCCCAAATCTCTCACCCATGTTAGAAATGCAAATTGGCAATAGGGACCTACTACCATATGTTGTTGGAATGCCCTAAAGCCTGCGATTATTGGAACAAGATAAGAAAATGGTTGGAAGAAATATTATTGATGGAGAAAGAGCTAAAACCAGAACTTTTTTTACTGGGCATAACTATAGAGAAATATGACAAAGGGATAGTTTATTTGATGCTGCACATTCTGACTGCTGCTAGATTGGCGTATGCCCAAAAATGGAAAAATAAAGAAACTCCCACAGAGGAAGAGATATTATATAAAATATTATCGTGTGCTGAAATGGACAGGCTCACGATGGAACTAAAGGACAAGTGGATTAGAATATACTTTTTACAATCTCTTTTGCCTTGCATCTTAGTCTCCCAATTTAATTCTTTAACTCTTTGTCAGAAAAAGAAATTTGGATTTGTAAATGTTTCGCAGTTGTGACTTGAGCCTACTTAACGCCCCTAGTTGGGGGGCTGCAAGGCAAAAGAGATTGTAAAAAGTATAACTGCAGTATAGCAGTTAAAAAATGCCAAGGTGTAATCAATCAGACTGGTCTGTCTGAAAAACTTCCTGCATATACTCCCTTGACTCGGCTGGCAGACAGGGGAGGACAGCCTGTGGCTTGGTGGTTAAATCACTGCTTAGTATGTAAACTGCCCAGGTTCGAATCCCATAAAGGGTGTGGCTAACTGAAGAGAGCAGAATGAGCTCGAAATGGCCATCTTAGTCTCCCAATTTAATTCTTTAACTCTTTGTCAGAAAAAGAAATTTGGATACCTCCTGTCGGCAGTGAGAGAAAGGGGGTGGAAATGGAATGCCTGAGACTATCGCTGTAAGAAGGGGGTGTTTGGGTGGGGCTACTGGGGAACCCCTTAAAACCTTGAACCATAGGGCTTGGCCCAAGTCCTGTCTAGAATGCCTGCAACCAGTTTCTCTTAATAAAGATGCCTGTTGGAAGAAAGATTCCAAGAGTTCTGTCTTCTTAAGATGCAAAGTGGGGTGAGTCCTTACATTTATGTACATACATATATATACATATACATACATACAAACACACGCACATACATACATACATACATACACACACATACATGCATACATATATATATATATATATATATATATGAACTTTGAGAAAATAAATACTATTAATCTAGGAGGGATATATATTCTAAGTAGTATGTTATTTCTTATGTTTTGTTACTCTTGCTTTCTTCTCTTCTTTTTTATTTCTTTTTCGTTCTTCTTCTTTTCCCCTTTCTTTTTACTCTTTTATCCATGACTTAAGAAATGTAAAAATATGGAAAAAATAGAATTAAGTCTGTCAATGTAAATGTAACTAATCGCTGAGAAAAGCTTTACAGCAGTGGTTCTCAACCTGTGGGTCGGGACCCCATTTGGGGTCGAACGACCATTTCACGGGGGTCGCCAAACAACGCAGTCTGCCATTTTCCCCCCCCTTTTCCTTAGCTATGCTACTCCCTTTTATTCTATTGGCTTTTGAAAGCCAATAGAATAGACTCTCTTGAATAGAGTCTAATTCTATTGGCTTTCAAAAGCCAATAGGAAGTCCAGGCTGTCTCTGCCCTGCTGAGCCCGCCAAAAGTCCCATTCTACAAACGGTGCTGCACCAGTTGAGTAGTCCTCGACTTACGACCGGTTGAGTAGTCCTCGACTTACGACCGGTTGGGGGTCGCAGCATTAAAAAGGTTGAGAACCATTGTAAGAATATTCAAGGTGGGAGAAATAAACTAAAATAAGGATTGTAACAGGATCGATGATAAGGCAATCCAAATGACTGAAAAGAAAAGAAATGTACTAATATGATGATTATTTTTTAGGAATATTGGAAAAATATATACTAAATTGTCATTTATTAAAACAATAAGAATTGTATTAACTCAATGTTTGCAAAAAAGGGGAAAGAGGAAATCAACTAAAATTAATATATGGAATACAGACTATAGAAGTCAATTGTTAAGGTGTGTCTTTACAAATGTAACCCAGACAACACACTGTTTACCAATTATTGAGTGACTTATGCTTGCAAAAGAATTAATAAAAAATATAATACAAAAAAAATAATCTAATGGAAAAAAAGAACAGCGTGGAGAAATAGCAGGACTGAAAATAAATGGGTTGTATTATATGTAAATGTTAATTCTGATGGCCCAGAATAAGATCTCTCTCTTTCTTAGGCATCTGACATAGATGTGCTCTCCAGTTGAACAAGAGAAAGTAAGATCACACCTCCTAATATAATCTGTCAGTTGAAAAATCCAGGGTGCGTTTAACTGAAACTTTACAATTCTATTCTTGGGAGTCTTTTAGGTTTCATTGCTTTAATTGAATACTAATATTCAATTAATATTAACATTCAAGAGAAAAGACAAATTGCATAAATTCCCAATTCAGCTCTGAGGGCAGTAGCTGAAGTCCTTTTGTCTACCTCCAGGATGCTCCTCAGATGCTGAGATTTGGATTGTTTTAGTAGTGATATATATTAAGCACCAAACTTCAATTCGATATAAGCGTTTCCGGGTAACTTTGTCATTCTTAGTCTACCTAACCTGTAATTTCTAGAGTCCTATTTATTCTATTTTATTTATATATAGAAATACTATTATTGCCAACTTGAATCCAACTGGACATTATAGATATTATTTATATGTGAAATGAACATGCCAATATAGGGCTTCACAACTTGGGATATTTTTTGAACATCTGAATATCTGCTTTCCAGGGACCTTATTGCTCTTCAGGCCATTTATGACGAATCTGAACATGAAAAAAACCAAGTTTACTAAGATGGTGAAAAGCAGCTCTTGAATTCCATGGAGAAGATATGACGGCATCTATTGCTACCCATCACCAACCCACTCACTTTATCAGATAGAGGAAAAAGACACACAAACCTGTGGGACTTTGTAAGTGCCTGCTAATGTTGACACCTGGTTGGAGATGTCCCTGGCAGCTCCATGAAGAAGAGCCAAAAGATTGTCCCTCCTTCCACCGCCATAATTGGGGACATCGGCTTCTCCAGTGGAGAGAATGTCCAGCAAGGCGACTGAAGCGCTTAAAGTGCTCAAATAGTTGCCGTGGAGGTTGTAGCCAAGTGTGAGATTGTGCAGCAGCTGGGAATTCTTGTTGACCAGTTGAATAGCAAAAGCGAAGCGTAGGGTTTCTGAATAACCAAAAGAAAACGTAAAAAAAATGTTCATGTTATTATCATCATACCACTAGCAAATTCTTTTTTAAAAAATGCAATCCTCTTTGTCTCCTTAAGCTACTGAGCCTTAGGCCTACATTGATCCAAAACCAAAAGATCATTTAGTTCAGTAATCAAGTAACAAACCGAAGAATCTACAGGGAGAGGAAAATAATCTCAACTTTGTTCAATTTGTTCATCCCCATTTTTGAATTGAGTTTCTTCCACAAAATAAGAAAAAAGAGCAATAGAAATCAAAATCTTTCAGGGACTCAGACAGGTCCTGTAAAATAGACCTAGATGAAATAAGGAGGGGAAAAAAGAGTATTAAGGGTGCAAATGGAGGGAATGGAACTCCATCACCCTGAAGGACTTACGAAGGAACCGGATTAGACGGAGCATGGTTGAAAGGGAAGACTCTAGGCGATGTTTCTGTTCCAGGGGGGATCGGAGCGGTGAGGGGGTCTCCTGGCCTGTGATAGCTCCATGGCTGTTTTTCACCCTGGTGGCCCAAACTCAGCCGGCCCTTCGTTCGAAGCCTCCCAGAGGCGGACTGGGACACCAACAGCATCCGGAGCAGAAGGTCCATCGTTCTTGGGGCTGAAGCAATCTCCTCCCCAGATCTTAACAAAAACAAAAGGCAGGTTAGAATTCAAAGCACTCACACAAAATGGAAATGTTGGTGGCTTTCCTGACTCAGACAGAGACAAAGCAACTTTTGTTTGGAAAAGCAAGAAAAGAAGACTCAAGCGCAGACTCTGCCTGTCTGAAAACTTGTGCCCCCCACAACGTGACGGAAGAAATCTACCCTTCTCTGACGAAAAGCTCTTCCATTTTGCTTCAGTCTGAAGTTTACCTTGGAGACAGTCATTGGAGAAGTAGCAGGAGAACTCTCCAAGAGAGGGATAATTATTCCCGGGAGAAGCAACTTTCCCACCGGGGACCCTGACCATCTTTGGGATCCAGGCGAAGTCTGCGGCCTGGCCCTGAAGTCCGGGCTCTCCTCCACAGGCAGTGAGAGGGACAGCTAAAGCCGCCAAAGGACCCTGCAGCCTCCTCCATTTTGTGGCCTGAGGGGATTCTTTCTCCCTCCATTTCAGGGGGCGAAAAAGCCGCGGGGAGACTTTCTTTCCTCTCTTCCGCCTTCGGCTCTTCTCCAGCCGGGGTCAGGGAAGGTTCCCAAAGGGGGAGGGAGGCGGGGGGAGAAAGACCCGCAGCCCCCCCGGTTCTTTGGGGAGAGTCCCGGAGGGTCCCAGGGCTGGAGGGCCTGGGGAGGCCTTTGCTGCAAGAGGCGCCTGAATAAACCTCAGAAAACCCCCCCAAACAGCTGAACCTCCCGGGGGCTTGAGCAGAGTCCCTCCCCAAAGGTTACACGGTTGGACTAAGGCCGGATCTGAACACAAGGGTGAAAGAGAAAACCTAAAGCCTCTGGATTTCTTTTTTCAGGAGTGTAATTCCAGGTAATCAATTTAATGGGTTTCAAGGAATCTAAAATGTCCTTGATGGTCCATGGTCTGGGGTGATATACCCAAAGCTATCTGCAGGGGAAAGCTTTTACGGGTCTATGTTGAATCAGAATAGACCTGGAAGGGACCTTGGAGGTCATCTAGTCCAACCCCCTGTTCAGGCAGGAGACCCTATACCCTTTCAGACAGGTGGCTGTCCAGTCTTTTCTTAAAAACTCTAGTGATGAAGCACCTGCAACTTCTGAAGGCAAAGCTGTCCACACTGTTAGGAAGTTTCACCTTCACTAATTCCAGGTTGCTTGATTACTTTCCCTCCATGGTTTCTCGTTCTGCCTTCTGGGGCTTTGGAGAATAAGCTGACCCCTCTTCTTTGTGGCAGCCCCTCCAATATTGGGATGCTGCTGTCACGCTCTTACTAAGGATTTATACAGGGATACTAAAACTTAACGTGATTTGGATTCCATCCCTCTGTTTACACAACCAAGGGTTGCATTAGCATTGCTGGCTGCTGCCACACACGGCTGGCTGATTTGCCCCCAAGCTGCAGAATGAGAGAAGCAGCGTCTCTTTTGCTCTCCCCCTTCGTAATTGCCCTGGAGGTGCTGTGAGGTCCTTTCTTCCCCCTTTCTCTCTCTGGGGTCCCTGCCTGGGGCTCAGGAGGAGCATTTCCCGGCCATCATCGGATCAAGTGGGAAAGAAGCCCCAAAGGGAAGACATTCCTGCCTTGGCTGTGATCGGGGCTCGGAGGGGACACAACACCCACATTCTGGACAGGGAAGATGGATGGCTTGAGAGAGAGCGAGGGAATCCATTTGGGCCGAAGCGGAGGCTCCTTCGCTCAACAGAGACGGAGGCCTCAGACACAACCTGTCCCCCATTTTCTGGGCTGCTCTCTCATCAGCCCCCAGGAAGATCAAGGCCAGGAACCCATAAAGACCCCCCCCCAAGAATTTCAGGAGTTGGTACATTCCAACGGCTTTCTGCCTACCCAGAATCCCCTTATCCAAGTGGTTTAGACCAAAGAAGCTGCTTGGAGAAGCCGCAAAACCTCTCACCGAATAAAAATAAATCCAGTTGCCATGACTCCATTTCCAGACATCCATCTTAATGTTATCATAGTTGAGAACAGAATAGAAGAGAAGGTAGAATTGAATAAAATATAGAATATAATATAGTACAGAAAATAGAAGAGAAGAGAAGAATAGAAATAACTTTATTATCACTTTAAATGTATACTAATCGGCATACATTAAAATGAAATTTCATTGCATACAGCTCTTAAAGGGTCAGCATGGTGGGAAAAAGAACCTATTGTTTTTGCAGGAACCGTAGAAGGGCAGGCTAATCCTTGGAAGAATCCATTATACATATTTCTAATCTCATGAATTCTGCTTAAGCATGGAAACTGAACGTAGGAGTCAGGATCAGAGGCCCCTGCAATGCTCAAAACTAGTTTTAACCAGAATTAGTTGGCACGATGGTTGATTCAGAGGCAGCCCACAGGAACTAACAGCTATAAAAGGTAATTTGTAAATAAGGGCAGGGGGTGATAGAATTTGAGGAGTGGGAGATGTAATCAGGGGTGGGGAATAATGTATTCACTTTAGGCACTTTGGATAGGTTGTGACTGCCTGAGTACTCAGCCAATGAGGGAAAGGTGGGAGGTAAATTTGTGATGGTTATAGGGAATATAAAGAAATTATATTGATGATTTTAAGGTGTGTACACTGTACCTGCAAGTACAAGATACATCCTCTTTGCAAAGTAGTAAAAATAAAGTACCACTGCTTTCTCTTGGAAGTTTTGGCTGGCAATTGTTTCTTCCAAACTAGACAACGAATCCCACACCATCTCCAATATACACTCCATAAATATGATAAAAACCCTAACCTTGAGATATCTCTCTTATGTAAGAGATGTGGAAGGGAACACATCCTCTCTCCGTGCTTTAGCTGTTCCTCACACTGCCTGCGAGGAGCGGTCCACGGTCCGGCCTTTCAGTCCCAGCTGGCCCGCCAGGCAGCGAGGAGGGCAGCTAAAGCCGGCAAAGACCCCGCAGCGTCCTCCATTTTGTGGCCTGTCTCTCTTTCCTGAGGGGAATCTTCCTCCCTCCATTTCAAGGGGGAGATTTCCTCTCCTCTCCAGTCAGGGAAGGTTTCCCAAAGGGGGGAGGCTGGGGGGCGGAGGGGGGCCTTCCCGGTTCTTTTGGGGGGTCCCAGAGGATCCCAGGGCTGGAGGGGCCCCCAGAGGTCACCTAGTCTGACCCCGGCCCAAGCAGGAGCCCCCCCGCCCCCTGAAGGGATCCCTCTGGGGCCCCCGAGCCACTCGTGTGCCCTGGGAGGGCAGGGTGTCTCCCCTCAGATGGGAAAGCGGGGAACGGGGTGGTGGCCCTCCCTGGGCTGGCCTCCTCTCCCCTCCTGCCAGGGGTCGGGAGGAAGGATGGACGCTGCTGCTTGGCGGACTTCCCCCCAAGCGCCTCCCCAGCCGCCCCTTCCAGAGGCGGAGACCACAGCTCCCATCAGCCACCGCTAGGCAGTGGGCAGAGGCCGAAGACGGAGCTCTGGAGTGGGCCCTTCTCTCCCCCGAGGGGGCCGGTGGGCTGAGTGGTCGCAGCCGGAGAGGAGGAGGAGGAGGGCCCTCCTGGAAGAGCCCCACCAGCCCTTCCTGCCCCAGGGAAGTTTGGGGCAGGAGAGCCTCGCTCAGCCCCCGGGAAGCTTTGGCAACCTGTTCTGAGTCCCTCTTGGTGAGAACAACAACAACAACACTTGGCTGGTTTAAAGAAAGTTAGGGCTGGATGGGAGACCACCAGGTTATCTTAAGGCTATAAAGTTGGGTAAACCTTCCAGAAGAAGGTAAGGGCAAAACAAAATAGCCAGGTTGTTTTCATGAAACATTTATTTAGGGAGCCAGCTGGATAGAGGGGTTTTTTTTGGGCCCACAGTCACAATTCTGTGATCATATTTTGCCTCATTTATAGAGGGACTCTGCACATCTACCGTGGCCAGTGCGAATTCAGTTCAGTGTTGTCCATATCACACGAGGCTGGATAATCCAGATGTTTTTGGAGGGAGAGAGAGAGGAAGGGGAGGGAAGCAGAGAGAGGGAGGGAGAGAGGAAAGGGAGGGAGGGAGGGGAGGGAGAGAGAGAAAGGGGGAGGGAGGACAGAGAGAGGGAGGGGAGAGAGAGAGAGCATGCCTGCTTTAGCATCACCAACCCTAATGCAAAGATGCACCAGGCTGGGGTTCGAGAGTTCCCCTGCCCAGGTTCCTTTTCCTTTTAGCAAGAATTTTTGTCACCCTACACAGCAAGGCTGAGCTCGGACAGCCATTTTTTCTTTGCAAATGTTTGTTTGGCAAGGTCCTCAGAACAGCAATATGTAACACACACACACACACACACACACACACACGCACGCACAGGGCCTGAGGATGGTGCCAGGTAATGACAATTGGGTGGGGTTCTTAGTGCTCTCTGAGCCTGGCGGTTTTCTGGCAGACCTTTCAAGACCCAACTAGGTAACATCATCAGTACTTTTCTCTGTGTTTCGCCCTCTCAGCACTGATGGCCATCATCACTTGCTGTGCAGGTTCTGAGGGGTTGCTTGATAAAAAAATACAGGAAACCAGAAGTTCCCTTTAAGCTTTACATTTTTATTCAGCTGAACAAAGCCCCGAAGGAGAAGAAATCCGTGTATTTATTCCTTCTGATTACATAAGCAATCCACCCGGCAGAGCTGACACACACATAAGATCAAGATTTCGCCCCGTAAGTCTGGCACACTGTAGCTAAGAAGGGAGAAAGCAGAAGTAGCTAAAAATGTTCCCTTTGGGGGGTTTCTCTAAAGACCTCGGACGTTCCCGGGTGGGTTAGGACGTGGGCTGTTTTCCTTGCTGCCCTTTCACGACCTGCATCCATGACTCTGCAAGGGCCCAAAGTCAGCGGGGCCCTCTGCACACATTCACAATTGATACTTCCTATGCTGTCTCCTAATTTGGGTCAACACACTGATGATGTTTCCTAGCTGGGTCTTGAAACGTCTGCAAGAAAACCACCAAGCTCAGAGAGCAGCAGGAACCCCCCAGTTCAGCCCTGAGCTACACATTTTCTCTTCGGTTGGAACGACTAAACCAGCAGTTGGGCAAAGGATGTTCAGAGGTTCTGAAGGCCAAAATCTGACCTTGTGGTTTTTTCCCTCCCTACAAAGCTCAAGAGATGGAGAAGAAGCCCAAGAACAAGAAGGAGCATAATGTCACATGGGCACAAGAGGATTTCCTAAGTTCGGGCCCAGGCATATTTTATAACGACATTTCCAAAATGGCTAAGGTAGGTTTTAGTCCAGCCTTTTGCCTTCTTCTTCTTGACCTTCCTTTCTATCCTCCTCCTTAGGACCTGGAGATGCTCCAAAAAGCCAGTGTAACAGTGGGGACGGCATGATCCAAAGGCTGGAGTTTGGCTATCCAATCCATACAATCCATGGGATCAACGTATAAGAATGTATTAGAATCTAGATTATGTGAAGGGTTAATACCACTTTGTAGTGCCTCAATAAGGCCACACTTAGAATACTGCATCCAGTTTTGGTCACCACGACGTAAAAAAGATGTTGAGACCCTAGAAAGAGTGCAGAGAAGAGCAACAAAGATGATTAGAGGGCTGGAGGCTAAAACATAGGAAGAAGGATTGCAGAAATTGGGTATGTCTAGTTTAATGAAGAGAAGGACGAGGGGTGACAGGATAGCAGTGTTCCAGTATCTCAGGGGCTGCCACAAAGTAGAGGGAGTCAAGCTATTCTCCAAAGCACCTGAAGGCAGGAGAAGAAGCAATGGATGGAAACTAATCCAGGAGAGAAGCAAACTAGAAATAAGGAGAAATTTCCTGACAGTTAGAACAATTAATCAGTGGAACAACCTGCCTCCAGAAGTTGTGAATGCTCCAACACTGGAGGTTTTTAAGAAGAGATTGGACAAGCATTTGTCTAGGGTTTCCTGCCTGAGCAGGAACACTTAAAAAGTGTTGGAGCATTCAGAACTTCTAGAGGCAAGTTGTTCCATTGGTTAATTGTTCTCAGTGTTATGAAATTCCTCCTTAGTTCTAGGTTGTTCTCTCCTTAATTAGTTTCCATCCACTGGAATGATGGATGATTTGTGTGGGTGAACGAGCCCTCTTGATGTGGAGCCCCCGTGGGACAGCTGCCCCATGTGCTGTGGCTTTTGGGGGGGACAGGTAGGAATGAAAGAGGGGGAAACTGCGCTGGTTTTAACTTTTATTGTTCTTTTAACCTTTATTGTTCTTTTCTATTCCAATTTCTTCATCCAGGAAGCTTTATATAAAATTCACGGGTTGAGGTTTTTAAACTTTGTGTCCAAAGTCCAGAAGTATCTACCTTAAATCATAATGGATATGGCCTACATCAGAAGAAACAAGTGTGCAATCAGACAATTTTATATATGGGAATAAACTAGTGAAATCAGAGGAAAAGGGGAATACAACAAAGAAACAAAATAATATCAGAACAGCCTGGCCTTCGTATAGCCAGTCCGTGTCCTCAGAGGGGGCTTGTTGGGAGATCGTTATGATGGGTGATGTTGTCACCAAAAATGAAATATTGTTGGTTTTTAGATGCAGTTTGTTACCTAGTGACTTCTTGAAGGCATTGACCAGACCGATCTAATGCAATATGTATTATTGCAAGAATGTGTTGGAGACACATTTACCCAAACACATTGATGTTCACTGTCAATACACCCCGTTCCCTTGGACAAGTCAACCCCCAGTACATTTTGTGTACATAATCATTTAAGTATGCTGGTGGATTACGGGTTCTTTTGGAGCGCCCCAAAACTGTTTGGGGCTCCCGATGAACTTGCCATTTAGCCATACCCAGTAGACCCGTGCCGCTAAGTCTGTCCGCACCAGGTAGACGGGTCCGGCTGCATTCGGCCAAACCGAATAAACTTGTACCGCTGTTTCCGCTTGCGTCACTTGCCGGCAAACATAGTTCGCTTTCTGCGTTGATTCTGCATCAACTCGTACAGTCTCTGTGGGTCTGGCCTATTTGGGAATGTCCACTTCCCTATGCAAGTCTGTAGTTCTCTCGTCCTCTGCACGAAGACTCTGCCTTGCCAGCCGCTGCCGCAACTGATCAATGTGGCGTTGGACCACACGACTGTCACACAAGGCCACCTCGTAGGATAGTGGCCCTGACACCTTTGTCACAATAGCAACCACCCAAGGTGCTCCCTTCCCATAGTTTTTTAACCCCAAAACAGGCTCACCCAAACATAAATTCCTTGGAGGCTTCGGTTGTGACGTTTCTGCAGCTGCTCTGTCAGGATGGAGACGGTCCAACTTTGTCATTAGTCGACGACCCCATCTCAGCTCGGCTGGGCTGTGACCTGTAGTGGTACTCGGCGTTTAAAACTGGTGAAAACTGGTCATACGTCCCTTTTTCCAATGCCGTTGTAACTTCAAACGGCCACTAAATGAACTGTTGTAAGTCCAGAAGTACCTGCATAACTGTCCACGGAGATTCCCACTCATCCAGGTCCTCCTTATCTCAAAGGTGCTTTTTCACCAGGCAACTGGACTTTCTTCTTTTTCTGTTTTTCTTTGAAGAATTGTCAGAATCCAATTATATTTCATCTTTAATTATCAAATATAGAAACTCCCAATTCTGCCTTCTCTGGATTCTGCCATAAGAGGGAGAGAAGGGGGAGAACAAAGGGGCTTTATGGCTCTCACTTCCTTCAGTATACTCCTAAGAAGTTGAATGTGTTTATTGCAACATCAAAGAGAGACTTTGAATGTAACTAGCATCAAAGAACCTTACCATGACAAAGAGAGCTATTTACCTTTCATGTAGTTTATCTGAAGTCTCCATACAGACGGAAGAAAGGAGCAAAGGGGTGGAATTGTGATGCCTGAAACTATCACTGGAAGGGGGGTGATTGGGTGGGACTGCTGGGGAACCCCTTAAAACCTTGAATGGGAGAGCTTGGACTCCAAGTACTGTCTAGCACGCCTGCAACCACTTCTTCTTAATAAAGGATTCCTGTTGGAAGAATTATTCCAAGAGTTCTGTCTTCTTAAGATGCAAAGTGGGGTGGGTCCTTACATTAGACAGGACTTGCAAAATTAATCCACCTGGAAGGGAGACCCTTGCCGGGGATTTTGCAAAAATTTACCATGTCAGACAATGGAGCAAGAGAGGGGGAAAACTCCCTGGAAAGAGAGCCGCTGACCCAGTTGGAACCTTGCCAGATGTTGGGATCTGAGAGGTCAGATTCCTCAGAAGAAGAAGTGGTGGAGACACAGGACCACAAGCCTCACTGGTCAATGGGCATTGGAAAGAAAAGTGAGTGGGGAAAGGAATCAAGAAAGGTGACCCTGAGACGGGGGACCAAGCAACCAGAATGGAAGCAGGAGATGGAGAAATCCCTGCACGCAAGTGAAGAGGGAGGAAGCTGGGCACCGTACTCAGACTGGATCCTAGAGAAAGCTATTGACCTGATGAAGAGAACTCTCAGCTCCCTAGGAGAGGAGAATCCTGAGCCCTACGGCCGCCCCAGCTCCTGGAACCGCAAAGGAAGAAACACCGAGGGGAACGTGGAACCTGCAACCCCGGGGACAGCTACTGATCCAGTAGCCCCCACCCCCTACCGGACCACAGATGGCAACCTGGACGGAAGACATTACCACCAACAACGGAGGCACCGATCCATTCCAAGACGTCCACCGTTGGAGGTGAAATTCAAAGGGGAGCCAACACGCTTGGGGTTTTTCCTAACCCAAGTCCTCAGCTACATGGAGGAATACGGGCAGGACATTCCCAGCGACAAAGCCCGCATCCGGATCGTGCAATCTGCCCTAGATGGACCGGCTGCAGATTGGGTGGTGAACTTGCATGACTCCAATGCCCCAGAACTCAGTAACTTCAACTGTTTCATGTCCTCTTTGAGAAGACGATTTGAAGACCCCCTGGCTGATCGCAAAGCCCGTGAAAGGATAAAAACGATGAGGCAAGGCAAACGCCCGGTGGCTGAATATACACAAGAATTCCGGGCCATTGCCAGCAAACTGAATTGGCCAGAAGACATCCTCCTTAGCCATTTCAAAGACGGACTAAACTATGATCTATATGATGCTTGCCTGCCCCGAGGGGACCCACACCGACTTGAGGAATGATACGTCTTGGCAGAGGAAGCAGAGATCGACATATTGAAGAGGCACCGCCGAGGAAAACAATGGAGCCGCCCCCCGCCTGAGCTGACACACGAACCGGTGAAATCATCGGCTACAGCCAAGAAGCAAATGGGGTGTTTCAAGTGCGGAAGAGAAGGGCATCGAGCTGTAGAATGCCGCTCAAAGGCCCCCCAGCACAACCCAGACAGATCCCCAATCAACAAATCCGGAAAGTCTTCAGCTAAGCCAAAAGAAACGGCCATGAGAATGATGGAAATTGCAGAACCCCCCACTTCTGCTCACCAAGGGGAAAGAACTCCAGCCTACACCACAGGGCCGGTGGATGCCTCAGATGACAGCTCGGAGGGCGAACCCCTGGTAAGTGGATGCATCACACCCATCTTCAAAACAGTGACTATATTAATCCCCCCCATGCCCGAAGCTGTGAAGGTGAAAGCCTTAATAGACTCTGGCTGCACCCGCTGCCTCATTAGCCCAACACTAGTGGGGAATCTGGGCATCCCATCCAGGAGACTGGAACAACCAATCTCATTTGGCCAGTTAGATGGATCCATAGCAGGGGGGGTGCCAGCTACCCTAGCCACTCTACCAATACACCTCTCCCTGGGCAAACATGAAGAGGACATAACGTTTGTGGTGACCCCAGGTATGGAATGCCCAATGATTCTAGGGATGGAATGGTTGAAAAAATGGAACCCCTGGGTAAATTGGAGGACGACAGAAATCAAATTCCCGAAGGGGGACCCTATGGACTTAAAACCCCAAGGGAGGCTACCAGAATCAAGAATAGAAAAAGCATCCATAGGAGAGGAAAAAAGATTAACAGAAATACCAGAGGAATATAGAGACCTTGCTGAAGTCTTCAGTGAGGAGAGGGCGAATGAGCTTCCCCCCCACCGACCCACAGACTGTACCATTGAATTCAAGCCTGGGGCAAAACTCCCGAAGCCCAGATTATACTCCATGAGCCCAAAGGAGAAGGAGGAAATGGAAAGATTATAAAAAAAAACCTGGAGAGAGGTTTCATTGAGCCAGCCAAGCCTAAAGTGGCTGCCCCGGTCCTTTTTAGAGAGAAGAAGGATGGCTCTTTACGCTTATGCGTGGATT
Organism: Crotalus tigris; assembly: GCF_016545835.1. Classification (NCBI taxonomy): domain Eukaryota; kingdom Metazoa; phylum Chordata; class Lepidosauria; order Squamata; family Viperidae; genus Crotalus; species Crotalus tigris. The sequence continues at coordinate 66,610 of NW_024098450.1, read as the reverse complement.
ATAGGGCCCTGAATACAATCAGTGAAAGCAACCTATACCCGCTGCCCCTCATGAAAGACATGCTGTCACACCTATCGAAAGGGAAAATTTTTTCTAAACTAGACCTAAGGGAAGCTTACTATCGCGTGAGAATTAAGGAAGGGGACGAATGGAAGACTGCATTTAACTGCCCCATGGGGTGCTATCAATTCAAAGTCTTGCCATTTGGATTACAAGGGGGCCCTGCAGTCTTTATGCAATTAATCAATGACGTTCTAAGGGAGCACCTGTTTAAGGGGGTCCTTGTTTACTTGGACGACATTCTTATCTTCACTGAAACAAAAGAGGAACACGTCAACCTTGTCAGAGCGGTTTTAAAGAAGCTGCGAGCCGCCCACCTATATGCCAAACTCTCAAAATGCGAATTCCACCAGGAAAGGATAGACTACCTAGGTTATCGCATATCCCCCCAAGGGCATTGAAATGGACCCAGAGAAAGTCAAAGCAGTATTAGATTGGGCACCACCCCGCACAAGAAAGCAACTACAAAGTTTCCTGGGCTTTGCAAACTTTTACCGCCAATTCATCCCCTCATTTGCCCAGATAGCCTTGCCCCTCACTAACTTACTAAAAACGAAGGGAGCATCCTCAGTAAAACCTAGCCAGCCACTAACATGGACAATGGAGTGCCAAGCAGCGTTTGAGAGACTAAAGAGACTTTTTTCTGCCGAACCAGTACTAAGGCACCCAGACATGGACAAGCCCTTCGTAATACAGGCAGATGCAAGTGATGTGGCAGTGGGGGCTGTGCTATTACAAGAAAATGATGATGCAGTATTGCAAGCCTGTGCATATACATCCAAGAAACTCACAGAAAGAGAACAGCGCTGGCCCGTATGGGAGAAGGAGGCTTATGGGATACGTTGGCCATTACTCACATGGCAACAGTTCCTGGAAGGCAACAAAATCCCCTTCCAGGTGTGGACTGATCACAAAAATTTGGAAGCCCTGAAAACGTCCAGGAAACTCAATCCTGAACAAGCCCGCTGGTCCCAGCATTTTTTTTATTGAAAATTTTTTATTTTTTAAACATATAATCATTTATAAAAATACAATAAAATTTTAAAGTAGAAAAAAAAAACCTTACCCTCCCTCCCACCCCCAACCCCCCTCCCTTCACTTCCCAGAGCAGAATACAGGGTTAATAATAAAAAAATATATAATAATTAAGAAAAAAGAAAAAAAGAAAAGAAAAAAAGAGAAAAAAAATCATAATTAACCTTTAACTCCATAACCTATAAAACAATTCTCTATAATATTCAAAATTCATTCATAAAATAAATGAAACTTTTTAATTCCATACTTTTTCTGAATATAATCTATCCACCTTCCCCATACAATAATATATCTTTCTTGTGTATGATCCTTTAAATAAGCAGATTTTTTTGCCATTTCTGCAAAACTAGATACTTTAAATATCCATTCTTCTAAAGTAGGCAAGGAATCTTTCTTCCAATATAAACCTACTAGTAACCTTGCTGCAGTTAATAAATTCAACATCAAAGTAGTTTCTTTTTCATTTAAGTCAACAAAAATACCAAGTAAAAATAGTTGAGGAGTAAACTTTATCTTTTTTCTAAAAATCTTTTGAATGTTCCACCAAATCATAATCCAAAAAGCCTTTAATTTTTTACAATTCCACCAAATATGAAAGTATGTCGCATCATTATTGCCACATCTCCAACATTTGGGCTGTATATTGGAATACATACAAGATAATTTTTTAGGATCTAAGTGCCATCTATAGAACATTTTATAAAAATTTTCTCTCAAATTTTGAGCTTGTGTGAATTTAACATTTCTTATCCAAATTGTCTCCCATAAATCCAATGAGATCGGCTCCTGTATATTCTGAGCCCATTTAATCATACAGTCTTTAACCAATTCTGTTTCCGAATCTAACTCTAATAAAACATTGTATATTCTTTTTATATGAGCCGGACTTTGGTTTTTAATCTGAATAACCAATTGTCTATCTTCTAGTGTTATTCCCTCTTTCTTGTCTACAGTCCATCTATCCATTATTTGTAAATATTGAAACCATGACTGTAGAATATTTTGCTGCCTTAGTACATCTAGGGATTTCAAATGCCAATTCGAACCAGAGCAAATTAACAATTCTTTATACGAGATTTTGTCAAAATTTGTCCCCTTAGAACGCGGTTCTCAACCTATGGGTCGCGACCCCATTTGGGGTCGATCGACCATTTCACGGGGGTCGCCAAACCCCGCTGTCTGCCATTTTTTTTCCCTTTTCTAACTGTTCTACTTCCTTATTTGGCTATATAGAAAGTGCCATTCCTGCCTCCCTCCTCCTTGCGCATGCACAGCTTTTTTCTATTTAAAGTTAGGAAGTTTCGGTTTCAGAGCACGTGGAGGAAAGCAATACAGAGGACAAGCGAGAGAGAACAAGCAGCGGAAAGCAAGAGAGAAAACAACTAAGAACAGTAAGTTTCCTCTCTGGCCTGCCGCTGAGCTTCCTCTGCTTGGCAGAGGAATATATGTACTGTATTTTCCGGCGTATACGGGTACTCTCTAATTATTTCAGTGGAGTTTAAGTTTGTAGTTCGTTTTGTTAAAGTTAAATAAATGAATCAAAAATTCTTGCATACTTATCTCTCTAAGCGTCAAGGATCGCAAAGCAACATGAGCCCCAAATTACTTTTGTGCATCAATTTCTCACTATTTCCCATTGTGTCAAGGCAAGGTTTTTTTTTTTTTTTGCATCGTACCGTAGAAATCCCCTCATTTTCCCTGCTGCCCAGCCGCTTCTCTCTTTGTTCCGGCCTCTCCCCTCGTCGCCTGCTGCGCTCTCCAGACTACTGTTTTGGGCTCGTCTCGCCACCACCCCCTCCCTCACTTCTGAGTGCCACCTCCGCCTCCGGAGCCGACCCTCCCCTCTGCCCGCTGCCCTGGTCAAGTCCCTTCGCGCGCTCCACTCACCACTCGCTTCTGTCCATTCAGGGCTGTTTGCACTCTGCTCCTCGTAGCCACCGATGCCACCTCCTCGCCATGTCCCAGCGCGGCGCTCCTGCTGGCGCACGCTCCACTCCCCGCTCGGCTTTAGGCGCCCTCCATTCACGAGGCGCACGCCAAACGCACCACAAGGATCGAGTCTCTCTCGGGGATGGAGGGCACTTAAAGTCGAGCGTGGAGTGGAGCGTGCGCCAGCAGGAGCGCTGCGCTGGGACATGGCGAGGAGGTGGCGGCGGTGGCCACAAGGAGCAGAGCGCAAACAGTGCTGAATGGAGAGAAGTGTTTCTCTCCATTCAGCGCTGTTTGCGCTCTGCTCCTCGTAGCCGCCGCCGCCTCCTCGCCATGTCCCAGCGCGGCGCTCCTGCTGGCGCACGCTCCACTCCCCGCTCGGCTTTAGGCGCCCTTCATCCCCGAGGCGCACGCCAAAGGCACCACAAGGATCAAGTCTCTCGAGCTCAACCTACCAGCAGGAGCCCCGCGCTGGGACATGGTGAGGCAGCGGCGGCTATGAGGAGCAGAGCGCAAACAGCGCTGAATGGAGAGAAACACTTCTCTCCATTCAGCGCTGTTTGTGCTCTGCTCCTAGCCGCCGATGTCGCCTCCTCGCCATGTCCCAGCGCGGCGCTCCTGCTGGTAGGTCGAGCTCGAGAGACTCGATCCTTGTGGTGCGTTTGGCATGCGCCTCGGGGATGGAGGGCGCCTAAAGCCGGCCACGGAGTGAGGAAAGTGGGGTCGGGATGATCTGGAAGCTGAGGCAGGCAGGAGCCATGGAAGTGCAGTCGGTATCTGAGCCGTCGGTGGCAGCGGCGACGGGGGCAGTGGCCCCCGGCACTAGTGCTCTCCCTTTGGAACCAGCAAAGGATACGGACCGCCAGCTGCGTCTTCGCCTCTGTATCCTCAACCGAGCAGGATTACGTGGGCACCCTGCGCTTCCTGCAGTCGGTAAACATCGGGGCTCCGGAGGGTATGCCTGGACCCTAGAAAGGGGAGGGGGTCACTGGGGTGGGCGAAAGATTGCGTCAAGGAAGAGGAAGGGCAGCTGTGCATCTGCTGCGGCGATGGGACCCGTGGCGGCCACTTGGCGGCCACGCCCACTCGGTAGCCACGCCCACTCGGTGGCCACACCCATTCAGTGGCCACGCCCACTCGGTGGCCACACCCACTCGGTGGCCACACCCCTGGGGTCACCACAACATGGGGAGCTGTATTATGGGGTCACGGCATTAGAAAGGTTGAGAACCACTGCCTTAGAAGTTCCCTCAATTGCATGTCTGGGAATCCCCCAGATAGGTATTTTATAATTTAATCTATAATAATACTTCTTCCAAACACGATGTAAGGCATTCCTCAAAATATGAGATTTAAAAGTCCAATCAACTTTCTTATTAAAAATTAAATATGCATGCCAACCATATATTAAATCCCAACCTTCCAAAAAAAGAATATCCATATTTGTTAAATTAAGCCAATCACTTAACCAAGTTAGGGCGGCTGCATCATAATATAATTTCAAATTAGGTGCTGGTCCCAGCATTTTCACCAGTTCCAATTGAAGCTCAAACATTTACCAGGAAGAAAGAACTTCCTGGCAGATGCACTATCTCGCATGCCCCAATATAACAGTGCACGAACCACAGACTCTAGACCAATAATGGCACAGTCACAACTGGCAGCACCAGTAACCACAAGAACCCAAGCCAAATTAAAACCACAACTGGACAGCCAAACTGGAATTGAATTCAGAAAAAGTTTGGAAACAGATGAATGGTTCCAGAAAAACAAAAATGTGTGCACAATGAGAGACGGGTTGCCTTGGGTAGGGGAAAAGTTATATATACCAACAACTCAAAGAGTCACTTTCATGCACCTTTGCCATGACACAAAATCAGCAGGGCATTTTGGATTTGTAAAAACTTTACATTTAATTAAACGGCAATTTTGGTGGCCATCCATGAAAAAGGACATTGAAAGTTATATAGCCAGTTGTCCAAAATGTGCCACGGCAAAGAGGTTGCAAGGGAAAGTGCCAGGACTATTGCAAACAGTGGCAAGTCCCTCAGCCCCCTGGAGAGAAATAGCCATGGATTTTATAGTGGAATTGCCAGAAAGCAATGGGAATACTGTGGTCTGGACGGTCACGGACTTGTTTTCCAAACAGGTGCACTTTATCCCTTGCCAAAAGATTCCCACTGCAAAAGCCTTAGCAAAACTTTTCATCCAACACATTTACAGATTGCATGGGGCACCCCAACGCATCATCTCTGACAGGGGGGTGCAATTTACGTCTGCATTTTGGAAGGAATTTTTATCCCTCTTAGGAACCACTCAGGGACTGACATCTAGCCACCACCCTCAGGGAAATGGGGGGGCTGAAAAAATGAACTCCGTACTTAAGCAATATTTAAGATGTTTTCTTAGTTTCCAGCAGACCGAGTGGGCGGACTTACTCCCTTTTGCAGAAGTTGCCTACAATAATGCAGTCCACTCCAGCACAGGTTACACTCCTTTTCAAATAGCCACCGGTCAAAGTTTCAACCCCATGCCAGAATTAACCCCAAACGAACCAACGATCCCTTCGCTGAAAGAATGGATGGAAAAACTACAAAACACCTGGCCAATAGTCAGAAAAGCACTAGATGAAGCTAGGCAGGCATACAAAACACAAGCCGATAAAAAAAGGGTTGAGCCTACACCATTCATTATAGGAGAAATGGTGTACTTATCTACAAAATACCTAAAGTCCCTACAGCCCTGTAAAAAACTTGGACCAAAATATATAGGACCTTTTCCAATTAAAAGGATCATAAATCCAGTAACAGTAGAATTAGAATTACCCAAAAACCTCAGGCAAATACACCCAATTTTTCATTGCAGCTTGCTGAAAAGAGAGCATCAGTCACCTCTACGGCCAAAAATCCCCCCACCACCACCTCCACTCATGGTGGAGGGTGAACAACACTTCGAAATAAAGGAAATCCTTGATTCTAGGAGATATCATGGAGCAACTCAGTACCTAGTTGCCTGGAAACACCTCCCTCCCTCACAAAACAAGTGGGTCCATAAACGTCATGTCAGAGCCCCGAAGCTATTGAAGAAGTTTCACACAGAGTATCCTAACAAGCCTGACTAAATTTTATACTTGTGTTTTCTTTCAGGTGGATCTCTCTTATTTTTAAGAGGGGCCGGATGTCAGAATCCAATTATATTTCATCTTTAATTATCAAATATAACAACTCCCAATTCTGCCTTCTCTGGATTCTGCCATAAGAGGGAGAGAAGGGGGAGAACAAAGGGGCTTTATGGCCCTCACTTCCTTCAGTACACTTCAAAGAGCTGAATGCTGAATGTGTGTTTATTGTAACCTCAAAGCGTTAGCACCAAAGGACCTTATCATAACAAAGAAGGGTATTTGCCTTTCATGTAGTTATCTGAAGTCTCCATCCAGACGGAAGAAAGAAGAAAGGGGGTGGAATTGTGATACTTGAAACTATCACTGGAAGGGGGGTTGATTGGATAGGACTACTGGGGAACCCCTTAAAACCTTGAATGGGAGAGCTTGAACCCCAAGTCCTGTCTAGCATGCCTGCAACCATTTCTTCTTAATAAAGGATTCCTGTTGGAAGAATTATTCCAAGAGTTCTGTCTTCTTAAGATGCAAAGTGGGGTGGGTCCTTACACGTTTCGCTTCTCATCCCAGAAGCTTCTTCGGCTCTGACTGAAGGGGAACGGAAGGGTTTCATTGATTCTTGACGTCCAGGAGAGATTTTTGTCTTGTTGTGTAAGACTGAAGATGGTGACCCTGAAGACACAGATAAGCTTCCAGGTAGCTTGAACGACTCGCAGAAAAAATGCAAACGACCAGCTGCCTGCAAGGAAGAGAAGTCCTTTCATTGCCCACCATCCAGTCAGAGCTGAAGAAGCTTCTTGGCTGAGAAGCGAAACGTCTTCAAAGGAAAAAACAAAGAAGCAAAAAAGTCCCGTTGCCTCGTGAAAAAGCATCTTTGGGATAACGACCTGTATATTTCTTTTCTTGGATTAAAGCTGTTAGTTTGGCCATCACCGCAAGCTCCATCAGTTCTCTAATCCATTGGAGCTTTTTCACCTCTGGACTGACAGTCTCTTCTGAAAGGGGGAAAGAATCCGATTGATCTAAATCTATTTTTTTCCACCTCTGCAGAAGTGCAAGAGAGATATGGAGGGCGCTGACTGAAGACCCGTTTTTAAAAAGAAAAATTCTGAGACCCCTGCAGAAAAGGCTCCAGGATGAAGACCCCGTTTCGGAAAAAAATGGCATGTGAAACAGCCAATCGACCATGCCAATTGCGGTAAACCATCAGCCAGCAACTCTGTTTTCCTTTCGTCTAGCCGTGGGGCAGGGCTGGTGGAAGGGGGAAGGGCTGAGCAGAAGGGTCACCTCCACTGGCCTCCCCCTCAGAATTGTTGAGAGGCACAGAGCAGGCTTGCCCTGGTCCGAGGGAGGCAGTGGGCAAAGTGGGGGACGGAAATTGGAACAGAACTTATGATAAGGCACCCAACAAAAGATCCCTCTGAAAGTTGAAGCATCTGTGGGCTTCCTTGCCAGAAGCAGAGCAACTTTGGTATCCATCCATTCAGTTGCTCATTCATCCATCCATCCACCCATCCATCCATCCATTGTTTCATTTATTCATTAATCCACCAATCCATCCATTCATTGGTCCATTCATCCATCCATCCATCCATCCAGTGATTCATTCATCCATCTATTCATTCTTTTATCCATCCATACATTCATTGCTTCATTTGTTCATTAATTCACCATCCATCCATTCATTGGTTCATCCATCCATCCATTGGTTCATTCATCCATCTATTTATCCATCAATTCATCCATCCATCCATCAATTCATTCATCCATCCATACATCCATTGTTTCATTTATTCATTAATCCATCCATCCATCGGTCCATCCATCCATCCATTCATTGGTTCATCTATCCATCCATCCATCCATTGGTCCATTCATTCATTCATTCAGCCATCCACCCACCCTCCCACCTACCCACCCACCCATCCATCCATCCATCCATCCATTCATTGGTTCATTCATTCAGCCAGCCAGCCTTTCATTATTTATCCATCCATCCATCCATCCATCTATTGGTTCATTTATCCATCCATTCCATCCATCCGTCCATTTGTTCATTTATTCAACCATTCATTTATTCATTCATTGAGAAAACCTATATGGTTGCCCAACTCACTCATGGTGATTCTGGGTGACTTACAGAAATAACTAAGAAAAGTTTGATTTAAGAAAATACATGATAGAAACCAGCAAAGCCAAACACCTGAACGTTGTGTCTCGTTTCAAATACTTTTAGTCTGTGTTTTTATTCATGTGTTTATATTGTTTTATTCCGTTGTTCTAAACTGCCCTGTGTCAATTAGCTGAGATGGCTGGTATAGAAATTAATTAAGACAAAGAGAAGAAAATATTGGTAGCTCAGGGTAGATGTGAGGTCCTTGGTGCTCTCTGAGCTTGATGGTTTTCTTGGAGACGTTTCATTACCCTAACTAGGTAACATCAGCAGGGCTAGAAGGGAATGGGGTTTATGGAGTGGAGAAGAAGAGGAAGAGGACGGGTGAAGGGGACTAAGAGGTCCTTGGTGTCTATGAGCTTTCTTGCAGACGTTTCATTACCCAACTGGGTTACATCATCAGTGCTGGAAGAGGGAGGTTCTAAGCTTAACTCTTCTAGCACTGATGATGTTACCTAGCTGGGCCATGAAACATCTGCAACAAAAGAATACGCTCAGACAGCACCAAGAACCCACAAATAAATAAATAAATAACATAAAAGGTGGGGAGTCCAGAGCCCACTTAGGAATGAAAACAAAAAGAGGGACTTCAGATGAGCAATCTCTTTGTCCCCCCTTCTGTCTCACTTGTGCTACTTGTCGTCTCCTTTTTGTTCTGCATCTACACCCCACTGTCCTCTCAAAGTAGAATCTAGTAGAATTTTGCACCGTGTCTCAGACCTGGACATTCCAGGCTCAGTTTTCAGGGACCTGAGATTTTTTTCTCCTGGTTTGCCTACATCAAAGGAATTCCACTTTGGGACTTTGTAATCTAAGTCAGGGTTCCCATGGTTTCTGGGTTGACGGCCCGAAGGGGGAGGGGGGAAAGGGGTGGTTTTCTGGAAGGGCAGGCACATGTGCACGTGAGTGAGCGTGCAAGAGCAGCCTGTGCTGACGGAAGTGGGGCTGAGAGCACCCGTGATGTTCGCGTGAGTGAGGCTCTGAGCGCCTGCAAAGCTTGTGTGAGGCCCCACATGCCCACAATGCTCATGCAAGTGGGGCCCCAAGTGCCTACAACATTCATGTGAGTGGGGCCTGAGAGCCCATGACACTTGCATGAGTGAAGCTGTACACGCGTGCATCAGCCAGCCACTCACACAACCCAGTTCTGAATAGGCCACGGACCAGGAGTGGCCCGTGGCCCGTAGGTTGGGGGCCCCTGATCTAAGTAACCTGGTGGGCCCCCAGTGACTCTCCTTTCCTCCCGTGTCTAGGCCGCCAATGCTCTCGGCTTCCTCTCTCCTTACCTGAGGCAGCAGAAGCCGTGGGAAAAAAGTCCCCCCACCTCCTAAGGTCACTGATCACCCAGATCTACTTCCTGCTCGGAGGGAGCAAGTGGGGACTGGGAGAACCAGGCACCTCCCCTGGGAACTCGGGACAAGTCAGCCCTTGAGGTAAGGAATCTCCTGGGCCCAATCCGGATCCTTCCTCCATCTCTACAAACCTCAGCAGATGCCTACAGGTTTTTCCCCGAGTCGATTTCTGTTGCTAAGTGAGACAGTCTTTAAGTGGACTTTGCCCCATTGTACAACCTTCCTGGCCACAGTTGTTCAGTGAATCGTTGCCTTTGTTAAGTTAGTGACACCGTTGTTAAGGAAATCTTTGCTGGCCAGAAAGGCGCAAAAGGGGATCGCCTGACTCTGAGACGGTCATAAATCCGAGTCAGTTGCAGAGCCTCTGAATTCCGGTCAGGTGACCAGAGGGAGGCTACAATGGCCGTCAGGGTGGAAAATGGCCAGACGTCCCTTTTTTCAGCAGGGCTGGACTGTAACCTGCAACGGTCACAAAAAGGAACGGTTGTAAGTCTCAATAAATGAGTTCAGCCACAGCCATACCCAGATTGGCCATAAATACTGACCCTGCAAGCCATCGTGGCTTGGTCCAACCATGGTTTTACTGCAAACTTTTTGATCAGAGTAGGTGGAAGCCCACATCATCATCATACCGTATGCTGCAATCCTGGCTAGCCATAAGACTCAATGCTGGTCAGTTGGGTGATATTGGGGCCGGTGTGCCCAAGCACACTCAGAGCCTACTTTTACCCCAAGTTCATCTTAGCCTGCGCAAACCACGATCTCTAACCTACAGACTGTTTTGCAGATTTTCTCATTGCCTGCCTTTCACCAGCAAGGCAGTCCCTGTTGTGTAGCGACACACTCTTTGGAAGAATGTGCAGCCTTTCCAACCTCTTTATTTTGTGGCTGCCGCTACCTCTTTTTGGGCCAGGTGTTTGTGGCTTCTGTTGTTGTTGTTTATTTCTCCTGGAGTTAAGAATGCTTCTTTGTGAGGCAATCCAAGGAAACCTGGAATTAAGCAAACCACCTTGACCTCTAATAACCCTTTGTTAATGCTAGGCTGCATTAACAGAGGGAGAGAATCAAGATCGCATGAAGTATTAATACCACTTTACAAGGCCTTGGTAAGGCCGCACTTGGAATACTGCATCCAGTTTTGGTCACCACGATGTAAAAAAGAGCTTGAGACTCTAGAACAGTGGTTCTCAACCTGTGGGTCGGGACCCCATTTGGGGTTGAACGACCATTTCACGGGGGTCACCAAACAACGCAGTCTGCCACTTTACAAGGTTCTCTTCAATAGAGTCTAATTCTATTGGCTTTCAAAAGCCTATAGGAATTGTCCAGGCTGTCTCTGCCCTGCTGAGCCTGCCAAAAGTCCCATTCTGCAAATGGTGCTGCACCAGTTGAGTAGTCCTCGACTTACGATCAGTTGAGTAGTCCTCGACTTACGACCGGTTGGGGGTCGCAGCATTAAAAAGGTTGAGAACCACTGCTCTAGAAAGAGTAAAGAGAGGAGCAACAAAGATAATCAGGGGACTGTAGGCTAAAACATATAAGGAACGGTTGCTGGAATTGGGTATGTCTAGTTTAAGGAAGAGAAGGACAGGAGGGGACAATATCTCAGGGGCTGCCCCAAAGAAGAGGGAGTCAAGCTATTCTCCAAAGTGCCTGAAGGCAGGACAAGAAGCAATGGATGAAAACTCATTCAGGAGAGAAGCAACCTGGAACTAAGGAGAAACTTCCTGACAGTGAGAACAATTAACCAGTGGAACAACCTGCCTCCAGAAGCGGTGAATGCTCCAACACTGGAAGTTTTCAAGAAGAGACTGGACAGCCATTTGTCCGACATGGTATAGGGTTTCCTGCCTGAGCAGGGGGTTGGACTCGATGACCTCCAAGGTCCCTTCCCTTGTTGTTGTTGTTATAACTTTATTACTGGAGGGGGAAAGAAAAAGTGGGGGAGGGGCTGATTTTTGTTGTTGTTTGTTTTGTGTTATGTTTTGTGCTTGTTGCGCAAGCTGCAAAATGAAACCTGACCATATCCTGAACACCAGCGGGAGACGGATTGGTGTGGATGCCAGCCTGGGCTTTGCAGGGCAGGGGGGATCGGCTGGACGGTTGGCCCTGATTCTCCTTCCTGTGTCTGATTCAGCTCGGCTGTGCGAGCTCTGAAAAGCCTGATCCTCTGCACCGGCCATCTGGAGGAGGACAAGGCTGTGGGGAAGAAGGGCTGCTGGAAGATGCTGGTGAGCCCTGACGCCATTTCCCACCTGGTCGGGTAAGGAATTCAAAGTCAAAAGAGCTTGGCTCTACGTGGCTGTGTGGGGAGGAGAGAGGGGGGAGAGGGGAGAGGGAGGCTGAGAGAGAGGGAGAGGGATAGAGACAGAAGGAGAGAGAGAGAAAGAGGGAAAGGGGAGGGTGGGAGGGGGAGAGGGAGGGGGAGAGAGAAAAAAGGGAGAGGGAGGCAAGGGGAGAGGGAGAGAGGGAGAAGAAGGGGAAAGGAAGAAATAGGGAGGGGGAGAAGGAAACAGGGAGGGAGAGGGAGGCAAGGGGGAGAGGAAGAGGGGGAGAGGAGGCAAGGGAAGAGAGGGGGAGAGGAAGAGGGAATAAGGAGAGAGGGGAGATGGGGAGAGGGAGACAGAGGGAGAGAGAAAGAGCGAGAGGGAAGGGGAGAGAAAAAGGGAGAGGGAGGGGGGAGAAAGGGGGGAGAGAGGAAGAGAGAGAAGGGGATCAAAGGGGGGGGGGTCAGACAGCCACTAACTTTTGCAGTGATTTGCATTCGTTTGTCTAAACGTTGCAAGATCCAGACTTCTGTAGCCCATTCCATATCCACAGGCATTTTAAATAACCGCATGCTTGTTTTTATCCACATTATATATCCACCTGGTTATTTTTAACTTGGTTTGGATTTGTGTTTTGAGATTTTCTTTATTTAGGAACTGTTGTTAAACACCCGTGGAGGGTGGGCAGCCATAGAAATTCTCTAAATTGAGTAATTTGTTCAATCACTTTATCGATGATTCAGATAATGATTTCTCTGCCTTGGTGATTCTTCTCACTAACCAGCAGATCTTGTCTGATCTCTCCGTACTTGATCTTTTAGGACCTTGTTCACGTTCTCTACAGCACAACTCAAGCTGATGTTTAGACAGACCAACACATACCTATGTCATTCTGATATAAAGGTGAAGACCATCGGGATGGCTTTCTTCTCAGAGGTGAGCAGATGTTGTGGTGCACCTCAACATTCTGGAGGTCAAGGAAAGTGGCCCAGGGTTCAAGAGAACTTTTATTGTTAGAAACCAGATGTTATGGATGCTCCATCACTGGAGGTTTTGAAGAAGAGACTGGACAGCTATTTGTCTCAGATGGTAGTCCATGCGTTGAATTAGCAGGTCAGTCCCAGAATTTGGAATGTTGTGTTGTGCAGGCTCTGAGGTTTTGCTTGATAAAAAATACAGGAAACCAGAAATTGCCTTTAAGCTTTACGTTTTTATTCAGCTGAACAAAGATGGGCTCCTTTAAAAGAGAGAAGCTGTAAAGACCCACCCCACTTTGCATCTTAAGAAGACAGAACTCTTGGAATAATTCTTCCAACAGGCATCCTTTATTAAGAGAAAATGGTTGCAGGCGTTCTAGACAGGACTTGGGGTCCAAGCTCTCCCATTCAAGGTTTTAAGGGGTTCCCCAGTAGCCCCACCCAATCACCCCCTACTTCCAGCAACAGTCTCAGGCATTACACTCCCACCCCCTGTTTCTTACTGCCGGCTGGATGGAGATTTCAGAGAAAACTACATGAAAGGTAATAGTCCTTTTTGTAATGATTAGGCCTTTTGGTGCTATCCACATTCAGTTCCTTTGAAGTGTACCGAAGGAAGTGAGGGCCATAAAGCCCCTTTGTTCACCCCCTTCCCTTCATCGTATGACAGAATCCCGAGAAGGCAGAAATGGGGTTTTTTATAGTTGATAATTAGAAATGAAATATAATTGGATTCTGACATCCTGCCCCCTCAAATATACGACAGATCCACCTGAAAGAAAACAAAACAGGTATAAAAGTTAGTCAGGTTTGTTAGGATACTCTGTGTGAAACTTCTTTAATAGCTTCGGGGCTCTGACATGACGTTTATGGACCCACTAGTTTTGTGAGGCAGGGAGGTGTTTCCAGTCAACTAGGTACTGAGTCGCTCCATGATATCTCCTAGAGTGTAGGATTTCCTTTATTTCAAAGTGTTGTTTGCCCTCCACCATGATTGGAGGTAGTGGGGGGGGGATTTTTGGCCGTAAAGGTGACTGACACTCTCTTTTCAGCAAGCTGCAATGAAAAATTGGGTGCATTTGCCTGAGATTTTTTGGTAATTCTAATTCTACTGTTACTGGGTTTATGATTGTTTTAATTAGAAAAGGCCCTATATATTTTGGTCCAGGTTTTTTACAGGGTTGTAGGGACTTTAGGTATTTTGTAGTTAAGTACACCATTTCACCTATAATGAATGGTGTAGGCTCAATCCTTTTTTTATCGGCTTGTGCTTTGTATGCCTGCCTAGCTTCATCTAGTGCTTTTCTAAGTATTGGCCAGGTGTTTTGTAGTTTTTCCATCCATTCTTTCAGTGAAGGGATCGTTGGTTCATTTTTGGTTAATTCTGGCATGGGGTTGAAACTTTGACCATTGGCTATTTGAAAAGGAGTGTAACCTGTGCTGGAGTGGACTGCATTATTGTAGGCAACCTCTGCAAAAGGGAGTAAGTCCGCCCACACAGTCTGCTGGAAACTAAGAAAACATCTTAAATATTGCTTAAGTACGGAGTTCATTTTTTCAGCGGCCCCATTTCCTTGTGGGTGGTTGCTAGATGTCAGTCCCTGAGTGGTTCCTAAGTGGGATAAAAATTCCTTCCAAAATGCAGACGTAAATTGCACCCCCCTGTCAGAGATGATGTGTTGGGGTGCCCCATGCAATCTGTAAATGTGCTGGATGAAAAGTTTTGCTAAGGCTTTTGCAGTGGGAATCTTTTGGCAAGGGATAAAGTGCACCTGTTTGGAAAACAAGTCCGTGACTGTCCAGACAACAGTATTCCCATTGATTTCTGGCAATTCCACTATAAAATCCATGGCTATTTCTCTCCAGGGGGCTGAGGGATTTGCCACTGTTTGTAATAGTCCTGGCGATTTCTCTTGCAACATCTTTGCAGTCGCACATTTTGGGCAACTGCCTACATAACTTTCTATGTTCTTTCTTATTGATGGCCACCAAAATTGCCGTTTAATTAAGTGTAAAGTTTTTACAAATCCAAAATGCCCTGCTGATTTTGTGTCATGGCAAAGCTGCATGAATGTGATTCTTTGGGTTGTTGGTATATGTAACCTTTCCCCTACCCAAGGCAACCCGTCTCTCATTGTGCACACATTTTTGTTTTTCTGGAACCATTCATCTGTTTCCAAACTTTTTCTGAATTCAATTCCAGTTTGGCTGTCCAGTTGTGGTTTTAATTTGGCTTGGGCTCTGGGGGTTACTGGTGCTGCCAGTTGTGACTCTGCCATCATCAGTTTAGCGTCTGTTGTTCATGCGTTGTTATATTGGGGCATGCGAGACAAGTTCTTTCTCCCTGGTACATGTTTGAGCTTCAATTGGAACTGGTGAAAATGCTGGGACCAGCGGGCTTGTTTGGGATTGAGTTTTCTTGTAATAGCACAGCCCCCACTGCCACATCACTTGCATCTGCCTGTATTATGAAGGGCTTGTCCATGTCTGGGTGTCTTAGTACTGGTTTGGCAGAAAAAAGTCTCTTTAGTCACTCAAATGCTGCTTGGCACTCCATTGTCCATGTTAGTGGCTGGCTGGGTTTTACTGAGGATGCTCCGTTTGTTTTTAGTAAGTTAGTGAGGGGCAAGGCTATCTAGGCAAATGAGGGGATGAATTGGCGGTAAAAGTTTGCAAAGCCCAGGAAACTTTGTAGTTGCTTTCTTGTGCGGGGTGGTGCCCAATCTAATACTGCTTTGACCTTCTCTGGGTCCATTTCAATGCCCTGGGGGGATATGTGATAACCTAGGTAGTCTATCCTTTCCTGGTGGAATTCGCATTTTGAGAGTTTGGCATATAGGTGGGCGGCACGCAGTTTCTATAAAACCGCTCTGACAAGGTTGACATGTTCCTCTTTTGTTTCGGTGAAGATAAGAATGTCGTCCAAGTAAACCAGGACCCCCTTAAACAGGTGCTCCCTTAGAAGTCATTGATTAATTGCATAAAGACTGCAGGGCCCCCTTGTAATCCAAATGGCAAGACTTTGAATTGATAGCACCCCATGGGGCAGTTAAATGCGGTCTTCCATTTGTCCCCTTCCTTAATTCTCATGCGATAGTAAGCTTCCCTTAGGTCTAGTTTAGAAAAAATTTTCCCTTTCGAGAGGTGTGACAGCATGTCTTTCATGAGGGGCAGAGGGTATAGGTTGCTTTCACTGATTGTATTCAGGGCCCTATAATCCATGCATAAACGTAAAGAGCCATCCTTCTTCTCTCCAAAAAGGACCAGGGCAGCCATTTTAGGCTTGGCTGGCTCAATGAAACCTCTCTCTAGGTTATTTTTTATGAATCTTTCCATTTCCTCCTTCTCCTTTGGGCTCATGGAATATAATCTGGGCTTCAGGAGTTTTGCCCCAGGCTTGAATTCAATGGCACAGTCTGTGGGTTGTTGGAGGGAAGCTCATCCGCCCTCTCCTCACTGAAAACTTCAGCAAGGTCTCTGTATTCCTCTGGTATTTCTGTTAGTCCCTTTTCCTCTCCCATGGATGCTTTTTCTATTCTTGATTCTGGTATCCTCCCTTGGGATTTTAAGTCCATAAAGTCCCCCTTCGGGAATTTGATTTCTGTTGTCCTCCAATTTACCCAGAGGTTCCATTTTCTTAACCATTCCATCCCTAGGATCATTGGGCATTCCATGCCTGGGGTCACCACAAACATTATGCCCGTAGGGCTCAGGATTCTTCTCTCCTAAGGAGCTGAGAGTTCTCTTCATCAGGTCAATAGCTTTCTCTAGGATCCAGTCTGAGTACGGTGCCCAGCTTTCTCCCTCATCACTTGCATGCAGGGATGTTTCTATCTCCTGCTTCCATTCTGGTTGTTTGGCCCCCCATCTCAGGGTCACCACGGCCATAAAGCCCCTTTGTTCACCCCCTTCTCTTTCTTATATGACAGAATCCAGAGAGGGCAGAAATGGGTATTTCTATAATTGATAACTGGAGATGAATTATAATTGGATTCTGACAGGTGACTTTTTGGCTTTGGGCAGGGGGTTGGACTAGAAACCCTCCAAGGGGCCTTCCAGGCCTATGAACCTAGGAATAATAGAGTAGGTAGGGGCCTTGGGGGTCTTCTAGCCCAATCTCCTGCTCAGACACAAAACCTTACACCATTTCAGACAGGTGGTTGTCCAATCTCTTCTGAGAAACCTCCAGTGTTGGAGCATTCAGAACTTCTAGAGGCAGGTCGTTCCACTGGTAAAATTGTTCTCAGTGTTAGGAAATTCCTCCTTAGTTCTGGGTTGCTTCTCTCCTTGATTAGTTTCCATCCATTTGTGCAAATGATTTGTGTTGGTGAACAAGCCCTCTTGATGTGGAGCATCCGTGGCACAGCTGCCCCATATGCTGTGGCTTTTGGGAGGCGCATGTAGGAATAAAAGAGGGGGAAGCTAAGCTGGTTTTCACCTTCATTGTAGTTTGCAGTGGTGGTGACTATCTTTAGCTCAGGTGAAGGAAGCGGGTAAAGATTCGTTCTTGTGGGTTGGTTTCCAAATGTTTCGTTACCAGACTACGTAACAACTTCAGCAGAGTTTCGGGGATGTTAGTGTTCCTCTGTTTATAAGGGCTTTGTGTTGTGATGGGGAGGGTCTTGTGATGAGTCTAGTGATGGATCTTCTTATGAGTCAGTTGTGGGTCATGGGTAAAGATCTTGTGATGAGTCCTGTGATGGTCATCTGCTGGTTGGGGGGAGTTGTGGTGGGTTGCTTGAGGGTCGGTGTCATCGCCGGTTGGCTGCGCAGTCGATTTGAATGCTGCAAAGGTTGTAAGGATGAAAACTGGTCATACGTCCCTTTTTTCAATGCCGTTGTAACTTCAAACGGCCACTAAATGAACTGTTGTAAGTCCAGAACTATCTGCATAAATGTCTGTGGAGATTCCCACTCATCCAGGTCCTCATTATCCCAAAGGTGGTTTTTCACCAGGCAACTGGACTTTCTTCTTTTTCTGTTTTCTTTGAAGACATTTTACTTCTCATCCCAGAAGCTTCTTCAGCTCTGACTGAAGGGGAACGGAAGGGTTTCATTGATTCTTGATGTCCAGGAGAGATTTTTGTCTTGTTGTGTAAGACTGAAGATAGCTTGAACGACTCGCAGAAAAAATGCAAACGACCAGCTGCCTGCAAGGAAGAGAAGTCCTTTCATTCCCCACCATCCAGTCAGAGCTGAAGAAGCTTCTTGGGTGAGAAGCGAAATGTCTTCAAAGGAAAAAACAAAGAAGCAAAAAAGTCCCGTTGCCTCGTGGAAAAGCATCTTTGGCATAACGACCTGTATATTTCTTTTCTTGGATGAAAGCCGTTAGTTTGGCCATCACCGCAAGCTCTATCAGTTCTCTAATCCTTTCTTCCATTGGAGCTTTTTCACCTCTGGACTGACAGTCTCTTCTGAAAGGGGGAAAGAATCTGATTGGTCCAAATCTATTTTTTTCCACCTCTGTAGAAGTGCAAGAGAGATATGGAGGGCACTGACTGAAGATCCCTATTTAAATAGGAAAATAATGAGACCTCTCCTAAAAAGGCTCCAAGGAAGATTCCGGGGACGTCGTTGGCTATAGATCCTGGGATACGAACTCTCCGTTCCCAGCGTCCGATTTTCTCTGATGGCGGGCCCATCAGGGCTGAATGCCACCCTGGAGGGGTGGCCACCGAGAGGTGAATTCTTTGAAGAAACCAAAATAGCCTCTGGAACTGGCAAGAGAAAGGCGGAGAGCTTCGCGTTTGCCACCATTTCCAGCAGATCATCAGAGACAGGAGTCAGCAGTTTCAGGAAGCAAGCAACCTTTCCAGGTGAGACGATATTAGTTTTTGTTGCAAAGTGGACCATTGAGAAAATTGCCTGCCTTTAAAGCAAAACTGGAAGACTAAAGGGAGGAGGAGGGGGGGAGTTTTGCTTCTCCCTCACCCCCCTAAAAAGCGGCGGTTTCAGCATTTTAAGACTTTTGAAAACTTTTTGAACTCAAGCTGAATTGAAGGAGTCAGCCTGTTTTATTATAGAGGGAAAGAAGACCTACTATTATTATAATTGTTTGTATTTGTATTTGGTGGATTACAATTGGCCGTCGGGGGACTTCCGGTGGTGACGTTGAGGTGGTGCAGGGAAAGAGGACAGTCTCCGTCCCCCAACTCTGATTTTTTCAAGTTTGGAGACCCTTCGGGGGCACAGAGAGTCTGGAGGGCTACGTGCGAAAAGGGTGAAGCCTTGGGGAGTAGTGAGGTGAGAGGCAAGCAACCACTACGATGGAGGAAAACCCTTAAATCCAACTTGAAAACTTCTGCTTTCAACTCATGGCAGATCCGAGGTCTTGACTAACCACAGAGGATGCGGAAGCAAGATATTCTTAATGGACTATGTCATAGTGTGAGTTATAAATTCATAAAAATATTCCAAAGTATTAGAAAAGTCTAAAAGATCTACCTGTCTGTTGGCTGTGGTGTTGCAAGGAAGCTCAATAGGAAAGGGAATCCTCAGCACAAGCAGAGACCTGGTGGGGAGACCTGTGATTTAGCATATACCCATCAGAAGATCTGCACTTGTGACCCACACCTGACCTATCACAAGACCCTCACTCGAAACACCCACACCTGGAGCCCTTACAAGAAGAATACCGACATCCTTCAAACTCTGCTGAAGATGTTATCCAGTCTGATAACAAAACATTCAGAAACCAACTCAAAAGCTCGGAGGACGAACCTCCACCCTCAGCCTCCACCTGAGCTACAGATATTCTCTACTATTACGAATGATTGAGATCTCCATAGATTATAAGAAAACAGGAGTCGTCATCTCCTGGAGGTTCTTACTGAACACAATCCAGGGAGTACTCCAGCAGGTGGTCCACCACCTGGTTTACCCGTTTTGAGGCCAGGTGACACACGGACTTCTTTAGTGGCCAGTTCACTGATGTTGGGCAGACGCTGACAAATTTCCATGAGGATCGTGGGTAGCTATGGCAAAACAGAGATCAGAGGGATGGGATCCAGTGTCGGTCTCCAAACCCTGCATTTCTTACTTCCTCCATGTCCATCACACATTCCTCCAGGAAGGAGATGAGTAGTACTCCCGCAGCCTGTGAAATGGTCTTCTCCTCATTTGTGAGAGCCTCGATGTTGTCATCAGGTCTATGATATGCATGGGGGAGAGATGCACACCAAAGGCCTATCAGAGAGAAGAAAAGGAGACCACACATAGATGAATCAGGGTTTTTGACTCCCTTCTCTCTACAAGGGGGGGGGTTCAGATACTTTGTCCCAGAGGCAGGGCTTATTCCATGTCGTCAATCACGTCCACTGATATTAGGGTGTGGTTATAAAGAAGCCAACTTGGCAGCTGCAATTGCCTATTCCTAGCCATTAGAATAGAATAACTGAGTTGGAAGGGGCCTTGGAGGTCATCTAGTCCAACCCTCTGACATGGCTTCCCCATCACAAAACCCATCAGAAGATCTACACCTGTGACCCACACCTGACCCCTCAGAAGACCCACTCCACACATCCACACCTGGAGCCCTTACAAGAAGAATACCAACATCCAATATTTGCAAATAGTGGAGAGGTGGACCTTAGATAAGAAAGTGGGAATCACCTGAGCAGATGAAAATTTGGTAATTCAGGTTAAAGATCAGAAATATGCTCATATTAAAAAGAATTTATAATGAGTTAATAAAATTGGATTCGGAAACAGAGCTAGTAAAAGATTGGATGATTAAATATGCTCAGAATATTCAGGAACCAATTTTATTGGATTTATGGGAGTTAATTTGGATTAGAAATGTTAAATTTAATAGAATTAAATTAAATTAAATTAAATTAAAAAATTAAATTAAATAGAATCAATGATTCTAGGGATGGAATGGTTGAAAAAATGGAACCCCTGGGTAAATTGGAGGACGACAGAAATCAAATTCCCGAAGGGGGACCCTATGGACTTAAAACCCCAAGGGAGGCTACCAGAATCAAGAATAGAAAAAGCATCCATAGGAGAGGAAAAAAGATTAACAGAAATACCAGAGGAATATAAGGACCTTGCTGAAGTCTTCAGTGAGGAGAGGGCGAATGAGCTTCCCCCCCACCGACCCACAGACTGAACCATTGAATTCAAGCCTGGGGCAAAACTCCCGAAGCCCAGATTATACTCCATGAGCCCAAAGGAGAAGGAGGAAATGGAAAGATTTATTAAAAAAAACCTAAAGAGAGGTTTCATTGAGCCAGCCAAGCCTAAAGTGGCTGCCCCGGTCCTTTTTAGAGAGAAGAAGGATGGCTCCTTACGTTTATGCATGGATTATAGGGCCCTGAATACAATCAGTGAAAGCAACCTATATCCTCTGCCCCTCATGAAAGACATGCTGTCACACCTCTCGAAAGGGAAAATTTTTTCTAAACTAGACCTAAGGGAAGCTTACTATCGCATGAGAATTAAGGAAGGGGACGAAATGGAAGACTGCATTTAACTGCCCCATGGGGTGCTATCAATTCAAAGTCTTGCCATTTGGATTACAAGGGGGCCCTGCAGTCTTTATGCAATTAATCAATGACGTTCTAAGGGAGCACCTGTTTAAGGGGGTCCTTGTTTACTTGGACGACATTCTTATCTTTACTGAAACAAAAGAGGAACACGTTAACCTTGTCAGAGCGGTTTTAAAGAAGCTGCAAGCCGCCCACCTATATGCCAAACTCTCAAAATGCGAATTCCACCAGGAAAGGATAGACTACCTAGGCTATCGCACATCCCCACAGGGCATTGAAATGGACCCAGAGAAGGTCAAAGCAGTATTAGATTGGGCGCCACCCCGCACAAGAAAGCAACTACAAAGTTTCCTGGGCTTTGCAAACTTCTACCGCCAATTCATCCCCTCATTTGCCCAGATAGCCTTGCCCCTCACTAACTTACGAAAAACGAAGGGAGCATCCTCAGTAAAACCTAGCCAGCCACTAACATGGACAATGGAGTGCCAAGCAGTGTTTGAGAGACTAAAGAGACTTTTTTCTGCCGAACCAATACTAAGGCACCCAGACATGGACAAGCCTTTCGTAATACAGGTAGATGCAAGTGATGTGGCAGTGGGGGCTGTGCTATTACAAGAAAATGATGATGCAGTATTGCAATCCTGTGCATATACATCCAAGAAACTCACGGAAACAGAACAGCGCTGGCCCGGATGGGAGAAGGAGGCTTATGGGATATATTGGGCATTACTCATGTGGTGACAGTTCCTGGAAGGGAAAAAAATCCCCTTCCAGGTGTGGACTGATCACAAAAATTTAGAAGCCCTGAAAACTTCCAGGAAACTCAATCCCAAACAAGCCCGCTGGTCCCAGCATTTTCACCAGTTTCAATTTAAGCTCAAACATTTACCAGAAAGAAAGAAGTTCCTGGCAGATGCATCTCGCATGCCCCAATATAACAGCGCACGAGCCACAGACTCTAGACCAATAATGGCAGAGTCACAACTGGCAGCACCAGTAACCACAAGAACCCAAGCCAAAATAAAACCACAACTGGACAGCCAAACTGGAATTGAATTCAGAAAAAGTTTGGAAACAGATGAATGGTTCCAGAAAAACAAAAATGTGTGCACAATGAGAGACGGGTTGCCTTGGGTAGGGGAAAAGTTATATATACCAACAACTCAAAGAGTAACTTTCATGCACCTTTGCCATGACACAAAATCAGCAGGGCATTTTGGATTTGTAAAAACTTTACATTTAATTAAATGGCAAGTTTGGTGGCCATCCATGAAAAAGGACATTGAAAGTTATATAGCCAGTTGTCCAAAATGTGCCACGGCAAAGAGGTTGCAAGGGAAATTGTCAGGACTATTGCAAACAGTGGCAAGTCCCTAAGCCCCCTGGAGAGAAATAGCCATGGATTTTATAGTGGAATTGCCAGAAAGCAATGGGAATACTGTGGTCTGGATGGTCACGGACTTGTTTTCCAAACAGGTGCATTTTATCCCTTGCCAAAAGATTCCCACTGCAAAAGCCTTAGCAAAACTTTTCATCCAACACATTTACAGATTGCATGGGGCACCCCAATGCATCATCTCTGACAGGGGGGTGCAATTTACGTCTGCATTTTGGAAGGAATTTTTATCCCTCTTAGGAACCACTCAGGGACTGACATCTAGCCACCACCCTCAAGGAAATGGGGGGGCTGAAAAAATGAACTCAGTACTTAAGCAATATTTAAGATGTTTTCTTAGTTTCCAGCAGACCGAGTGGGCGGACTTACTCCCTTTTGCAGAAGTTGCCTACAATAATGCAGTCCACTCCAGCACAGGTTACACTCCTTTTCAAATAGCCACCGGTCAAAGTTTCAACCCCATGCCAGAATTAACCCCAAACAAACCAACGATCCCTTCGCTGAAAGAATGGATGGAGAAACTACAAAACACCTGGCCAATAGTCAGAAAAGCACTAGATGAAGCTAGGCAGGCATACAAAACACAAGCCGATAAAAAAAGGGTTGAGCCTACACCATTCATTATAGGAGAAATGGTGTACTTATCTACAAAATACCTAAAGTCCCTACAGCCCTGTAAAAAACTTGGACCAAAATATATAGGACCTTTTCCAATTAAAAGAATCATAAATCCAGTAACAGTAGAATTAGAATTACCCAAAAATCTCAGGCAAATACACCCAATTTTTCATTGCAGCTTGCTGAAAAGAGAGCATCAGTCACATCTACGGCCAAAAATCCCCCCCCCCACCACCTCCACTCATGGTGGAGGGTGAACAACACTTCGAAATAAAGGAAATCCTTGATTCTAGGAGATATCATGGAGCAACTCAGTACCTAGTTGCCTGGAAACACCTCCCTCCCTCACAAAACGAGTGGGTCCATAAACGTCATGTCAGAGCCCCGAAGCTATTGAAGAAGTTTCACACAGAGTATCCTAACAAGCCTGACTAAATTTTATACTTGTTGTGTTTTCTTTCAGGTGGATCTCTCTTATTTTTAAGAGGGGCCGGATGTCAGAATCCAATTATATTTCATCTTTAATTATCAAATATAGAAACTCCCAATTCTGCCTTCTCTGGATTCTGCCATAAGAGGGAGAGAAGGGGGAGAACAAAGGGGCTTTATGGTCCTCACTTCCTTCAGTATACTTCTAAGGAGCTGAATGCTGAATGTGTGTTTATTGTAACCTCAAAGCATTAGCACCAAAGAACCTTACCATAACAAAGAAGGGTATTTGCCTTTCATGTAGTTTATTTGAAGTCTCCATCCAGATGGAAGAAAGAAAAAAGGGGGTGGAATTGTGATACCTGAAACTATCACTGGAAGGGGGGTTGATTGGGTGGGACTACTGGGGAACCCCTTAAAACCTTGAATGGGAGGGCTTGGACCCCAAGTCCTGTCTAGCACGCCTGCAACCACTTCTTCTTAATAAAGGATTCCTGTTGGAAGAATTATTCCAAGAGTTCTGTCTTCTTAAGATGCAAAGTGGGGTGGGTCCTTACACGCAGGCTCAAAATTTGAGGGAAATTTTTTATAAAATGTTTTACAGATGGCATCTGGATCCTAAAAAGCTGTCTTGTATGTACCCGAACCTGCATCCTAAATGTTGGAGATGTGGTAGCTTGGATGCAACTTATTTTCATGTTTGGTGGACTTGTAAAAATATTAAAGCCTTTTGGATTATGATTTGGTGGAACATTCAAAAGGTTTTTAAGAGGAAGATTAAGTTTACTCCCCAATTATTTCTTTTGGGTATTTTTGTGGATTTTGATGCTAAAGAAACTATTTTAATGTTGAATTTCATAACAGCAGCAAGATTATTGGTGGGTCAATATTGGAAGAAAGACTCTCTGCCTTCTTTAGAAGAATGGGTATTTAAGGTTTCTAATTTAGCAGAAATAGCTAAAATTTCTGCTTATTTAAAGGATCATTCACAAGAGAGATATATTATTGTATGGAGAAGATGGATAGAATATGTTCAGAAGAAATATGGAACTACAAAATTTCATTTCTTTGATGAGTAATGGATTTGTTTATAAAATTATGATGTTAAAGTTTGAAGAGAGTTAAGGGTTAGTATGACTTTGGTTAATGTATAATTAATAAACTTAAGCAGATTATGTTTAATATTTTTGTATAACCCTGTACTTGGCTCTGGGAAGTCAGGGGGTGGGGAGTGGGGTGAGGGGGGTGGGGGAAGGATGGGTTGGAGGTTAAATAGGTCAGATAAGTAGAAACAGTTTTATTGTATATAATATTGATGTTTTAACTTGGAGAGAGGAATTGCTCGGGCATTTCCCCTGGACCGCATCCGGAGTGAGAAGATAGGAGGAAGGGGAGAAGTAAGTAGGAAGGTTGAGGAGAAGGAGGAGAGTGAGGAAGAAGAGGGAAAGAGGGAAGTGAGAGAAGAGGTTAGAGGGTGGATGCGGTTTGGGGGGAAATGGGTGAGCATTACCAAAAGTTGTCTGTTTTGAGGCCAGGTGACACACAGACTTCAGGGTCCACTGATGTTGGGGAGATAGTGGTAAATTTCCGTGAGGATCGTGGGTAGCTATGGCAAAACAGAGATCAGAGGGATGAGATCCAGTGTCAGTCTCCATTGGAGATGCAGTGGAGTTGATCACTCCTACCCACTGGGGAAAAAAATTGGCCCCCAGAATGTCAAAGTTTGCCTTACATTTTGGAAAAAAAATCTAGTTTATCAAGTCCGTGTGATATGGACAACCGTTTAATTAAGTGTAAAGTTTTTACAAATCCAAAATTCCCTGCTGATTTTGTGTCATGGCAAAGCTGCATGAAAGTGACTCTTTGGGTTGTTGGTATATATAACTTTTCCCCTACCCAAGGCAACCCGTCTCTCATTGTGCACACATTTTTGTTTTTCTGGAACCATTCATCTGTTTCCAAACTTTTTCTGAATTCAATTCCAGTTTGGCTGTCCAGTTGTGGTTTTAATTTAGCTTGGGCTCTGGTGGTTACTACTGCTGTCAGTTGTGACTCTGCCATCATTGGTTTAGCGTCTGTGGCTCGTGCGCTGTTATATTGGGGCATGCGATATGATACATCTGCCAGGAAGTTCTTTCTCCCTGGTAAATGTTTGAGCTTAAGTTGGAACTGGTGAAAATGCTGGGACCAGCGGGCTTGTTTGGGATTGAGTTTCCTGGGCGTTTTCAGGGCTTCCAAATTTATGTGATTAGTCCACACCTGGAAGGGGATTTTTTTCCCTTCCAGGAACTGTCGCCATGTGAGTAATGCCCAACGTATCCCATATGCCTCCTTCTCCCATACGGGCCAGCACTGTTCTGTTTCCGTGAGTTTCTTGGATGTATATGCACAGGGTTGCAATACACCTTCATTGTTTTCTTGTAATAGCACAGCCCCCACTGCCACATCACTTGCATCTGCCTGTATTACGAAGGGCTTGTCCATGTCTGGGTGCCTTAGTACTGGTTCGGCAGAAAAAAGTCTTTTAGTCACTCAAACGCGTTAATTGAAACTGGTGAAAATGCTGGGAATTTGAATTTGCCTGACCTGCCTTTTGCCTCCATTCTTCAGGACTTCGTGCTGGGAGGTGGGGACCTGATAGACCTCTCGGGCAGCTGTTTCCACCACAAGCTCGACACTGGGGCTCTTCTGCCAAATTTGTGCATGCACAAGAAGCAGAACGCGTGGCTGTCCCACAGGTGTGGCCATATGTGATAGGTAAAGAGGGGGAAAGCGACTTCATAGTCACAGACAGGGAGGATGTTGGGAAAGGGGCTGCCCGTCACATTAGCAGTAGGTGCCATACGGCCGGATAGGTCTAATCCCTGGCGGCAGCACCTGAAAGGCTCTGGACACGGCACTAAGGCTGGCACAGGTCCAGACACTGCTTCTTCTCCCCAAAGGCAGAGCAGGTGCCCCACAAAAGGGGATGCCCGTCCGGTACATGCCTCAGCAAGGACAAGTAACAAAAATACTGGGGAAGGGGCCACACATTTCTTTAAAAGACGTCTTACCCAGTTTAGAATGTTAAGGAGGGACTTTGATTTAATCTGCGAGGAAATAAAAATAGACTAACCCAAAGGAGTCGTGTTTATTTTCATTGTTAATGTCTTGTATACTGACTGCAGCGGGCCTCCAGCCTTCTTTGCAGATGTCATAGGAGGAGGCCTTCCTTGCTCTTCCTGCAACACTGACAAAATGCCATATTTTAAAGAGACAAACTTACTGACAGTGATTCAAAACACTAAAACTAAAAATTCTCAAAACATTCGGAGAGTGAGCTGACTTCTTGCGCAGAGTCTGGGTGCCCCAAACGCCCACGTCCCCGCTTTAGCTTCTCTCTCCCCAGACCAGGAAGTCTGGTTTACTCATGGTGGGAGAGAGGACCCCCTAGATCTCTTGGGCAGCTGTTTCTACCACAAGCTTAAGACAGCAAAAATGTAATTTCTATTAAATAATGGCAATTATCACTAAATATATGAATTCATCTAATTCTTGGTTGGCTTCTTCATTGCCACCTTATCTAGATTCCTCAGCCAGGTTTAATACCAATACATTGAAATAAAATTGAGATGGTTCATGTTGTGTGAACCACTGTGTTTTACATTTCTTAAACAATTTAACTAAAATGATCATTTTCTACCTCAGAATGAATAACCTTTATTGCCCTGTGGAGCATCTACAGCAGTTAATTGGGGTTGCACATGTGTATGGAAATACTGACATGGATATAAATATGCACTTATTTGTATATCTATATCCCAGATTCTTTTCCTAAAAAAGAAGTTTAGCCTAACAGCCTCTTTCTCTCTGCTGACATCACAGAGAAATTATTTTATAGAAAACAAAGTTACGTAATTCCTCTCATGACCATGAAATATATCACCGTGAAGAAATTCTTCTTAATGAAGGAAAATTATCAAGCAAATAACTGATTCACAATTCATTTTATTTTTTTATAGTTGTTTGCCCCCCCAAAGTCACTGATTTGACATGTGTGGCTACACAAATTCAGTAATTCAATAATTATTTAATTAAATACTACCATTTTAGTAGTATTCAGCAAATTTATGAAAAAGGAGTATATTCAGTTGATCTGATCTCAGTTCCGATTGATAATTCTTTGATGCCACCTTGCTACCCATCAGGAAAGTGACCGAGGAAATAAATCTGGTTTGATAAACCTGAGGTGTCTTTGTTTATGTGCGTATGACAAGAAGGACCTAAATAATGAGGGTAATGAAGTAGTTCATAGGGGCAGAAGGTATTTACAGAAGCTGAACTTTTCAGTGTCCTTAGTGGCATATTTTATTAATTCTTATGATTTTGATTGTTTTTAAACTCTCTCCTTGCCACAACTGCCAAATTCTCAGGCATTCAAAAGATCTTACGACACATCAAGAAGAGGCAGGGCGTAATTTACATTTCATGAAATTTCCTGCTCTGTTCTTCCTCATTTATAGAAAGTCAAGCAGAATCAAGATCTGAGTTGCAGGGTTCAAAAATAAGATGGGGAGAAGGCGGAAGTCCTGAGAGGAAATAACGATATTAAAGAAGAATTTAAAAGGTGAGAAATATTTAGATAGCAATCCTGACTTTTTTCTTTCAGATTCAAATGTATTGATTGGAGCCCTGAGGCCAGACATAAACAAGATACCTTTTTAGATATCTAAATGTGATTAGGAAAAAACAAAATATAATGGACTATAAAAATAATTAAGGCTGCAGTGACACTTGGCGATGTGAGTAAAAAAACTAAGGGGGCTTATTTTTCTCTCTTCATAATTTTTGGGAAGACAAGAGAAATCTCAAGGCTGCTGTCGGAAAAAGACGAGCTCCGATTGAAGAACAAGGAGTGTTTGGTGAAAAAGGACCAATTGCAGAAAAAGAGTTTGAAGAAAGACAGAGCAGGTAAGAACTTCTAGATAGCAACCCTGAATTTCTCTTCCAGAATAAATAAAAATGACATCCAGGCAACGGTGAGGAAAGGAGAATTATTTATCCCCCCAAGAAAGGGGGTTTGCCTACGGGGGCAGCTGCAGAGAAATGGGGTGCAGAGCGATTCTTTTGCAGGGGGGCTTCTCCTGGGAGTGCAAGTGTGCGTGTGACCCTTGAGGGCTGTGAGTGTGTGTACGTGCCGACCTCAGAGAAGGGGTGGATTAAATCAAGTAATGTGGATTGAGTCTCCTTGTTTGAACTGTAATTATGCTTACATTTTGTTAATTGAGTTTTGCGTGCTTGCTTGTGTGTGTTTACCACTTGAAATAAGTATTTAATTAATTTTTATGTTTGTGTAAGTTTAAAGGAGTTTGGAGGCTGTTAATCAGAACTTTGTGGAGACCCGGGTCAGTTGATTCCCTGTACAATATTTCTAACACAGTTGTAAGATTTATGAATTCTCCCCACAGGTTCTTGGTCTTCCTTCAGGGTCTTCACCAAGGACCCCACCACCATTTTGCCCACCTCCCCTCCTCCTCCTCCTCTCGTTGCTTCCAGCCCAGCAGCCTCTTCCCAGCGGTGAAGGAGAAGGGAACGGTTCAAAGGGTGCTGGGAGGCATCAGGACCAGCAGAATTTCGCCCCCCCCATCCTCCTCCTTGAAATGATTGTTATGTTTCTCCTTTCCAAGTTTGCCGCATCAATTTCTAATCAATATCGCAGATTTTCAAACACCAAGAGTGAGATTGTCCTTGCTGCAAATCATTATTTATGTATCCATTAGATAAATTACAATAAATTGCACCTCTGTATCTTCTCACAAAATAAAATTTTTAGCTAGCAAAACTTTATGAATAAAGTTGGGAGCTTCATTTTTTTATTATATTTCTTCTCCTGGAAATGACAAATAAAAGAAAGAATACCTGCAGAGCTTTCTGTAAATATTATTTCCACATTTTTTGCAGCCATTCCCATTCTCCCCACATTGGAAATGAGACTTTTGGGGGGATTGATAATGTTTCCACAATGGCAGCACAATTCGACTGCTGTGACTAAGAGCCAAACAGGATCCGTCCCCTGGATGGTGTGTGGGGGGGGTGTCTCTATGAAGTTCAATAATACGGATAGTCCTTGACTTACAGCACAACTGAGCCCAAAATTTGCATTGCTAAGCAAATGAGTTTTGCTCCATTTTACGACCTTTTTTTGCTTCAGCTGTTAAGTGAATCACTGTGTGGTTGCAGATTTTGCTTGCCAGAAGGTCGCCAAAGGGGATCACATGATCCCAGGATACTGGAACTGCTAAGCCTCCGAAGTTTGATCAAGTGACAATGGGGATGCTGCAACGATTGTAAGTGTGAAAAATGGCCATAAGTCACTTTTTCCAGTGTTGTGACTTTGAGGGGTCACTAAAGGAATGGCAGTGGGAGGAAAGAAGGAAGGGAGGGAGGAAATTGCAGGAGCAGCTTCCGTCTTCGCCCCTTTCGTGAGCTTTTGTTGTAACTGCCAGAAAGGCTGAGCTCTTCCTTGGGAAGTCTTCAAAGGGATTTGACTGTCTTGGTGCAAGTGCAAAGGGCTGGATGTGATGTGTGGATGGAAAGATTGTAAAAAAAAACCTTAAGAAAAGTGTGTGTGTGTGTGTGTGTGTGTGTGTGTGTGTGTGCAGAAGCCTTGTGTTGAGTCCCCCCTTCTTCCACCTCTTCCTCCCTGTGTCCCTGACTGCATCAAACAGACAAGAGACAGAAACAGTCATGGGAAATCTTATAACATCCAGAGGAAAGGGCTTGGAGACTGGAAAAGGATAAAGCAAAGAGAAAAAGGAAAATAAAAAAACCTCAAAAAATGAAAAATAAATGGCAGAAAAGAAAGAGAAATCTCTCTATTTTCTTGACTTATCAGAACATTCACAGGGACCAGAATAAATGGTGGAGGATGGCATGTCCACAATTCGCACTTACTACAAAAAGAAATTTAAGCTATTTAAAGGCAGAAATGTAAGATCTCCAAACTTCTGTATACTTCAACAGGTTTTTAAAACTGGCATTTTGTTTCATGCAGGCAGAAATTTATACAGAGAAACAAACACACAAGGAAATCCCACTGGTGCTTTAACACTGAGAATGGCTAAAGCACCAGGCTAGGAAGTAGGAGAGCAGTCACTCTCTCTCTCTCTGCCTCAGCCCAAACAACCCCACAAGGTTGTTGTTGTGGGGAAAATAGAAGAAGGAAGATGCGGTGGATATTTTTGTCGCCTTGAGTTATTTGTAAAAGAACAAAAAATCTACAACAAAAACATTTCCCGGCTAATGTTTGCATGGAATCTTGTCACAGCCTTGTAGAGATACAGGAAATTCTATTCCCATCCTGGAGAAAGAGTTCCTTACGATCCCTTCCAATTTCATGTGCTCCTTTTCTTTCGCAGCCTGTGAAGGCACCAGTGAGGGCGCTGGACCCACTCCCAGCCCACTCCCAATCTTTTCTTCGGGAAAGAGTCCTTCCCCAATCAGAGTCTGTCTGAGCGCCATTATCCACTTCCCTCCGTGCCCAGGATCAGCTCAGGCAATTCCTCCATTCAGACAATAGGAAAAAGGGAGTTTGCACAGAACATCCTGCTCAGTCTCAAAAAGGTCCCCCTCCCCACTCCAAAGCAAAATTCCTCCTTGCTTCACTTAGCGAGCTTGCAGCAGGGCCAGGGCAGCAGAAGTGGAAAGGACCACGTACACTCGACAAACTCCCCCAGCCACAACAAGCTCTTAGACACAGACTGAGGCCTTACACACACTCCTAACAGTGCCTTTATGTGGCACTTGAGATCAATCTCATAGCACTCATCCTACAGGGGAGCCCCAGCTAGGGTCCCTGGTCACAGATCGAAGACTGTGAATCCCACTGCTGACACCAGTTTCTGTGGAATGAAACGCAGGACATAAACAGCCAATAATCCAGGCTCAGTGCCATTATTATTTATTTAGTGTCTATTAGAGGAATTTCCCTGTAGAAAATAGTGGGAGGAAATCCCACAGACAAATATTTATACATTTCAGGAAAGGAGGACAAAATAACAATTACCTGTATGCATATTTAATAGATGATGTAAGCATAAATATTCATAATTAACATGGCTCAAGTCACATCCTCAGCCATCTACTTTCCTATCCCCAAGAAACAATTATTGTGTAAATAAAAAGAAACATCTCAGTTGAGTTCCAGAGCAATTTGAATAAAATGTACTGAGAAACAAGTGTGTTAAGGTTGCTCTATATATTCTTTCTACCTTTCTATCCTGCTACCATACTTCCATTCCAAAAAAAATTGTTTCCTCACAATCTTCCAGCCACTCTTTAATTATTTCAAGAAAAAACATTCACCAACTCATATATGGAGAACAGCTTGAACCATTTTCTAGATTTAACCTATTGGAATGTGCCGAGAGATGAAATTCCTCTGCATCACATTTCTACATTTCTTCTGGTCGTAAGCTGCTCCTTTGTGTTCAGGTCTGGCCTCAAAAGGATAATATAGCACTTGGGGATGAAGATGCAGATCAGCAGACCAGCACTGGAGGCCAACATGGAGAAGACCTGCACAGCCACCATGTATTTCCCTTTGGTGTTCAGGTAGGTGGGCACAAAAGTCACACAGACACTGCAGAAGACCAGCATGCTAAAGGTGATCAGCTTGGCTTCACTGAAGGCCCCAGGCAGATTCCTGGCCAGGAAAGCCACCATGAAGCAGATGGCAGCCAGGAAGCCCACGTAGCTGAGGGTGGATGTAGAACATGACCACAGCCCCTTCGTTGCATTGCAGGATGATCTCTCCAGGCTGGAAGTGGGGTCAGAGTCAGGGAAGGGAGAAGAAAGTCCCAGACAGATGGAGCAGATGATAATTTGGAAAGCAGAAGAAGAAAGGATGATGGAGGTGGCCAAGCTCTTCCCCAACCATCTCTTCACTTGGTTTCCTGGTTTTGTGGCATTTAGAGTGTACTGCAAGGACTGCCAGTGTAATTACATGGGGGAAACGGCCAAATGGATCAAAACCAGGGTCCACGAAGGCAGGAGCAGTACTTGCAGAGATGGAGACACATGATCAGCAATGGCCACTCATTTGATTTTATGGGAGTGGAAGCCATCACCCAGGATGCCGCTAAAGGAGGACGTCTGGTCAGGGAGGCTTGGACGCTTGCTCGATCAATCGACACACAGAGCTGCCCCCAGTATATCAGGCACTAAAGACACATGAAAAGCAAGCCAGAATGTGGACCGCACTCACAAGGAGAGGAACTAAAGAAGGCATTTATTGTGTGGAAAGGAGACCGGCTGCACGCCAAATTGCTGAGGGTAAGCAGGAGGGAGAACGACAACCGGAGGAGAGTAATGTGATCCGTGGGGAGGAGAAACAAGACAAATGACCTCCCATCCGGGGCGACCAGTGGAGGAATGGTCCCGCAAATATTCCTGTAGGAACACCAGCTGATCGGATACAGATGAGACGGGGGGGAGAATGCCGCAACACATGTGCACGCCCGCACACAGAGAGCCACCTGCTGGGCGCAGATGACGGAGTGAATCTGGAAGCGATCCGGCAGTCACCCCAGCTGATCAAATGTGGACGAGACAGTGGGACAGGAGCCACTGTGCGCACAAGCGCTTAAGCACAAAGAGAAACCGGAGGGAACGGGGCTGATAGGGATAAGCAGCAGAAGAAAGAACAGCAGTTGGATAAATGGGAAAAACGGGGGAAGCTGCAATTGAAGGTACCTATAATGCCGGACACAGATGTGCGACCCAGAATGATTGCTCAGGGGGGCGGTCGGAAAATACACCAACAGCAACAACATTAGGAAAGATAGGATTGACAAGGATGGGAAGGGTGGAGAAAGAAACAATGGGAAGAAAGGAGGCTGTGAAATTGGAATGCAAACGAGGGGAGGCAGGACAACTGAGGCAATTACGGTCAATTAGGACGGACAGCCCTATCACATGGTCAATGGGCAAGAAACTGAGTTCGCAAGGTTTATAAGAAAACTCCCCGCCCCCTGACACTTACTCTGATGAGGCTGGCAGTGGACCAGCAAAAGCTTAGGTTGTTTTTAGTATTGTAAATAGTTGTTTTTTATTGTTTTAGTTTTTTAACAATAAACAGCTGGTTTATATCCTTCCCAGAGTTCGAGGATTTTCTATCATTGCATATATAATATATGTATATGTGTATGTATATGTATATGTATACAATGAATTTGAACATGAACATAATAGGATTTTTAAAAGGTGACTTGTTTGCTAATATAGTGAAAAGCAGCTCTTGAATTCCATAGAGAAGATATGGTTGGATCTATTGCTCAGCTATGCTCTCCTCACTCACTTTTCCAAATGGAGAATAACACACACAAACCTGTGGGACTTTATAGGCTCCATCAAGAAGGGTCACGAGGTTGTCCTTCCTTCTGCAGCCATAGTTGGAGACATTGGCTTCTCCAGTGGAGAGCAGACCCAGCAAGACACCTGAAGTCCATAAAGTGTTCAGATAGTTATCAGGGATGTTGTAGCCAAATGTGAGATTGTGCAGGAGCTGGGAATTCTTGTTGACCATTTGAATGGCAAAAATTAATTGTAGGGTTTTTGAATGACCTAAAG
This sequence comes from Crotalus tigris, assembly GCF_016545835.1. Taxonomy (NCBI): domain Eukaryota; kingdom Metazoa; phylum Chordata; class Lepidosauria; order Squamata; family Viperidae; genus Crotalus; species Crotalus tigris. The sequence goes on along the minus strand of NW_024098450.1, from coordinate 32,156 downwards.
GAATCCTAGTGTAAAAAAATGCTCATGTTATTATTATCAATTGCAACAACAAATGCTTTTGTAAAAATTTAATGCACTTTGTATCCACGAGTCTACTGAGCCTTAAGTAGACCCTATTGATCGCAAACCGATGAGCAGTTATACAAATACGTAAATAGGCTGGGCTGAGGCAACTAGAACTGTTTCAATCAGCACTTTAAATATAATTCCCTATTCAAGTGATGAACTCAGGACGGAACTAGGAGAGGAAAATAATCTGGAGTGTTCACAGTTTTTTCAGCCCCATCTTTGGATTTGAGTCTCTTCCACAAAATCGACAAAAAAGAGAAGCCATGGAAATACAAGTCATTCGTGACATTAGACAGGTCCTGCAATATAAGAGTAAGTGAAATAAGAAGAAAAAAAGAAGAGCACCAGAATTTCAAAAGAAGGGAATGCCACTCCATCACCCTAAATGACTTCCTAATCAAAACAATTAGAAGGAGCCGTGTTGAAAGGCAACGTTTTATCCCACATTACTTGTTCAGTCACAATTATGCCAATGAGATGGTCTCCTGGCCTGTGCTAGCTCCATGAATGTTTTCCATCCTGGGGCTCCAAACCCAGCGGGCAGCATCAGGACCAGAAGCCAGAGCTCCATCATTCCTAGGGCTGAATCCATCGCCTTCCAGCTTCCAAACAAGATTTAGACGATTTTGAAGTAGTTTCTCAAGAGGGAAATGCCAGAGAGAGACGAATGGAGCTTCACCCGAAAAGGAGAGAAAGGAACATTCAAGAGCACAGACAGACCCCGCCTGTTCCAAAACCTGGGCCACACAGAGCATTTATCTTTTTCTGATGCACATTTATCACTCTGATTTATCACTCGGGAGAAGTAGCAGGAGAGCTCTCAAAGGACGGGATGGTGGTTATTACAGGGAGAAGCAACTTTTCCAATGGGGACCTCAAAGACTGATATTCTGAAAATCACAGAGGGAGGTAACTTGTCCTTTGGGGCTTCTGAACTTCTTGCACGGCTCCATGTGAGGATGGTTAGCTGGAGAAAAGTATGTTAGTGAAATATCACAGATACATCTTTGGGGGCACGTTCTGTAGTGGTTGTGGTCCTTCCTATCAGGACATTTCCAGAAAGGGATGCTGGGTGAAGACAGTTCAGTAACAAGGGGATTGACTTCTTCTGCCCTTCAACATGGCCTCTGGTCTTCAGAGGCTGCTGTGTAAGGTCTCCCAGACCTATGAGGTTTGGTGCCACTCTAGGTTGATGACACATATCAGTGGTGCTCCATGTCTTCTGACACCAAGGAAGCAATCAGCACCCTTGAATCCTGCCAATGTTAAGAGTAGGGCCTCTTTTATATCAGAACTGCATCTATTAAACCCGAATTGGAGCTAATTTTAAAATTCCTTGTGCCTGGAGAGAAATTTTATTTCCCATTTTTTTCTAAAAATATAAAATTTGGGATGAGACTTGCCTAAAAGGATTAGGACTGCTTTATAAAACCTTAGTAAGACCACACCTGGAACACTGCAACCAATTTTTGTCACCGTATCACAAAAAAGATGTTGAGAGCTTGGAAACCAATTAGAGAAGAGCAACTAAGATGATCAAAGGACCGGAGACTAAAACATACAAAAAACAGCTGCAGGACTTGGGTTTGGCTAGTCTAAAGAAAAGAAGAAACAGGGGAGACATGATTGCAGTATTCCAGTATTTGAGGGGCTCCCACAAGGAAGACGACATCAAACTAGTCTCCAAAGCACCAGAGGGCAGGATGAGAAACAATGGTTGGAAACTGACGAAAGAGAGAAGCAACCTGGAATTAAGGAGAAACTTCTAACAGTGAAGACAATCAACCAGTGGAACAGCTTGCCTCCAGAAATCATGGGCACTCCATTACTGGAGATTTTTAAGAAGAGGCTAGACGGTCACTTGTCTGAGATGGTATACCGTTTCAGACAGATGGCTGCCCAGTCTTTCCTTAAAAACTCTAGTAATGAAGCACCTAAAACTTCTGAAGGCAGCTGTTCCACTGGTTAATTATCCTCACTTTTAGGAAGTTTCGCCTTAATTCCAAGTTGCTTGATTAGTTTCCAACTGTTGTCTTGCCTTCTGGTGCTTTGGAGAATAATTTGACCCCCTCTTGTTTGTGGTAGTCCCTCAAATACCAGAATGCTGCTATCATGCTCTTACTAAGGACTTATAAAGGGATACTAAAACTTAACGTGATTTGGATTCCATCCCTCTGTTTACACAACCAAGGATTCTGACACAAGGGTTGCATTAGCACTGCTGGCTGCTGCCACACACGGCTGGTTGATTTACCCACAAGCTGCAGAAAGAGAGAAGCAGCGTCTCTTTTGCTCTCCCCCTTCGTAATTGCCCTGGAGGTGCTGTGAGGTCCTTTCTTCCCCCTTTTCTGTCTCTGGGGTCCCTGCCTGGGGCTCATGAGGAGCATCTGATCTTTTCTGGCCATCACTGGATCAGGTGGGAAAGAAGCCCCAAGGGAAGAAACTCCTGCCTTGGCTGTGATTGGGGCTCAGAGGGGACACAACACCCACATTTGGGCAGGGAACACAGTTTGAGAGAGGAGTGAGAGAATCCGTTGGTGCCAAAGCAGAGGCTCCTTCCCTCAACAGAGACGGAGGCCTCAGACACAACCTGTCCCCCATTTTCTGGGCTGCTCTCTCATCGGCCCCCAGGAAGAACACATGAACCCATAATGACCCCTAAGAAGTTCAGGAGTTGGTACATTCCAACCGCTCTCTGCCTGTCCAGAATCCCTCTATCCAAATGGTTCAGACCGAAGAAACTGCTGGAGAAGCAGAAAAACCTCTCACCTAATAAAAAATAAATCCAGTTACCCCAACTCCATTTCCAGACCTCCATTGAAAGTCTCCCCTTTGCTGGCAGTGAGGGAAACATGGGGGGGGGGAATGCAATGCCTGGGATCTGGGAAAAGAGAAAATAAGTGATCGTGCTGATGGAGCGGACTGATGCTATATTTCCCTGGACTTAACAACTAGAAATCTGCCGAATTGACTCGCCCGGAAGAACTGTGGGATGGGGTTGCTTGGGAACACTTTAAAACACGGAAGGGTGGGAGAGGATCCCCCAGATCCTGTCTAGGATGCCTGCAATCGGTTTCTCTGAATAAAGATCCCTGTTGGAAGAGACTTTCCAGGCGTTCTGTCTTCTCAAGATGGAAAGTGAGCTGGGTCCTTACAGGCCCCTGGGGTCAGGATATCAGCTGCCCATTGTGAGGTCATCAGTAATGCTGTGATGTCACCCCTGAGGGCAGATATATAAAGCCAAGCTTGAGGACAGGAAATCTGAGGCGAGTTGAGGCGAGGCGAGGAGAGGAGGGAGTTGAGTTGTATTGTGTTCTGTTGTGTTGGAGAGGAGAGTGAAGTGGAGGAGGTTGGAGAAGATCGGAGGAGAGCTAAGGAGAGGAGGGTGATATAGAGAGGACAAGATCGGAGGTGGTCAGAGTGGAGTTAAGGAGAGGAGAGGAGAGGAGTCGTACTGTGTTTAAGTCGAAGAGAGGAGAGTGAAGTGGACGAGATTGGAGAAGATCGGAGGAGAGCTAAGGAGAGGAGAGTGGTGTAGAGTGGACAAGATCGGAGGTGGCAGGAGAGGAAAGAAGAGGAGAGGAGAGGAGAGGAGAGGAGAGTGTGGAAATCCATCAAGTGAAGAGAAGAACTTTGCAAAGTTTGGAAGATTAGAAGATCAGGTAAGACTAAACCTTGATTCTGCAGATTATCTTTCCTCCTATTAAAGATAATAGGGGTGGGGGGTGGGGTAGAGTGGGGTGGAGTGGAGTGGAGTGGAACAGAACAGAACAGAACAGAATAGAATAGAATAATAATTCTTTATATGTCCACGTACGATTGGACACCCGAGGAGAGATGGGAGCACCAAGGACCCCTCATTTCAACCCAGAGTTACAGACCTTCTCCTTTATTGGTAGGGTCTGCTTCCAGTTCTAGCCCTCACTCTTCACGGCAGGATGAGTCGCAGGCTGACCAAGTTGCCGTTGCTAAAGAAGAAGGACAGCAAGGAGTCCAACCTTCAGGTCAATCGTGACCAGCAGCAGTGGGACCGCCAGGTAGCCCATTTCTCTGGCTCCCACCCATCCACTTCCCAAGACGCAGCCACTCGGAGAACCACGCAGCTCCTGCCTCTGCTTGTGAAGTCTTCCGCAGCTCCAACGCAGGCCAGGAAGAGGGTTCAGCTTCCAGCGCTGGTGCTCCCCGACCTGGGCCAAAGGACAACCCTGAGGACCACTCCAGGGACTGCTCAGGCGGACGACCAGCAAGGCGAGAAAGAGCCCGTGGCCTTGCCAAGGGTGCCGGAGAGGGAAAGCTCTCAGAGGAGCAGCCTATCCCAGGGGAGAAGGCCTTCCAAGGCCCTCCTGCCTTTATATCCAGGTACACACAGAGCAGGGCTGGGCTATCTATGGAAGCAGCTTTGTCCTATCACATTAGCCCATCCCACTCTTTCCATCAGTCAATCAATCCATCCATCAATCAATCAATCAATCAGAATAGAGCCGGAAGGGACCATTTGGGATCCAGAACATTGATTTAATAGGTCCCAGGACTTGATCCCGCCTCAGAGCTCTTTCAGGGTGTTTACCTACCCCTTGGGTACAGTTCTTTCTCTGTTTATTACAGAACAATCGAGTTGGAAGGCACCTCAGAGGTCTTCTAGTCCAACCCCTGCTCAGGCAGGAGAGTCTATGCCATTTCAGACAGGGGGCTGTCCAGTCTCCTCTTAAAAACCTCCAGTGATGAAGGAAGTTGCTCCACTGATACGTTGTTCTCACTGTTCGCCTTAGTCCAAGTTCGTTTCCCTCCAGGGCTTCTTCTCCTGCCCTCCGTGCTTTGGAAAATAAGGGGACCCCCTCTTCTTTGTGGCAGCCCCTCAAATACTGCATCATGTGACCCTAAGTCCTCCTTTCCTTGGGCCATACCCAGTCCTAAGAAAAGGAGGACTTGGGGGAGCACGATCCAGGAGTTGAGGGGCTGCCACAAAGAAGAGGGGGGTCAACCCAGCCCCTGCAGCCGTTCTTCCTCAGGCAGAGAACTTAGGCTACAGAGCCCCTCAGTCCAAGAAGGTCGGCCGGTGGGGTCTGGGCAGGGGGCCTTCTCTACCCCTGCTGCTCCTCTATCAGGAAACCCTTTGCCCTCTGAGGGGAGGGGAGACCCCGTTCTCTTTGCCTTTCACAAAGCGGTTGAAACCTGGCTGTGTGGCTTTGGGTGGCAGGCACAAAGGGCCACACAATCCCGGGGCTGGCTGGTACCACGAGAGCCCCCCCTCCGCCTTTTTCATTCACCCACCTTGAACGATCGCCAGTATTGATATACCAATATACAGCGTCCCCCCAGGATAGGGTCTCCTGCCTTCAGGATCCCTTCCAGCTCTGTCCTGTTCAAAGACCCTGGGATTTTTATTGCTTTGGAATGTCACAATGTTGTAATCTTACCATTTTTTCTTTAAAAAATGTCATCCTAAATTAATCTTAATATTTTATGGCGAATTTTATATGCTGCTTTATACGCTGATTACACAGCACAGTGTCCAGAGTGCCTCCCCGAGATGGGTGTCTGGGAACATGACCTATAAATAAATTTAGTCAATAGATTTCAGGCAAAAGGCACTTAGAGGTTGTGGTTAAGACACCCGTCCAGAAACAGGGAGGTGGTGAGTTCTAGTTCTGCCTTATACGCATGACAACGGGCTGGGTGACTTTGGGCCAGTCAAGCCAAAGGAAGGGCCAGGGCTGACGGGATAGCAGTGTTCCAATATTTGGGGGGATGCCACAGAGAGGAGGGGGTCAAAGCCCCCGAAGGCCAGACAAGGAACATTGGATGGAAACGGATGAAGGAGAGAGTCGGCCTAGAACTATGGAGGAATTTCCTAACAGGGAGAACAATTAATCGGGGGAACGAGTTCCCTTCTGAAGCGGTGGGTGCTCCATCCCTGGAGGCTTTCAAGGAGAGACTGGACAGCCACTTGTCAGAAATGGCAGGGGGTCTCCTGCCTGAGCAGGGGGTTGGACTAGATGACCTACAAGATCCCTTCCAACTCTGTTATTCTGTAAAGGTTCAGTCACTTCAAAATGAGCATGAAGATTTATGGCAAGCTGAAGCTCCCTACAAGAATCTGACCAGCTGGCCATTAAGGGGAAGGGTCCCTGTGACAACTCGCCACGGCCAACTTGGGTGGCCAACTAGCCGAGGGACAACTCACTGCAGAACAAGAGCTACATTAATATCACAGAAATGGTGGAAGAGAATCGTGAAAGAAAGGATGGCAAAGGAATGAAATGTGGACGATAAAAATTAAAATGATTTTTTATTTATTTTAAACAATGAAATTGAATTGTTACATTTTCCTGTGGCGAGTTGTCCCATTCCACAAAGGTCAGAAAGAAACACATTCAAGTTGGGCTGGATTTAGATCTCCTGCGGACACGAAGGGACTTGTGACTAATTACGCCTTGGACCCCTCCCTCCCTCCCTCCCTCCCTCGGGCTCAGCCTGGTCTTCCCCTGCGCACCCTTTTTTCTCCTCCTTTTGGGAAGGTTTGTCCCATGGAATTGCCCATCGTCAATCCCAGTCTCTCTCTCCTTCTCAGAACTCTCCGACCAATGTTTCCAAACCTTCTGGGAGAGCAAGGAGCCACTGAACGGCAGATCTGTGACAGAGATGTTGGAGCAGATGGATGAAAAGGAAATACTAGATACCATCCTGGAGCATCTTCGTCCCTCCCTGCATGTAAGCAGATTGGTTTGTGTCAGGGGGATTCCAGGGGTCCATCCCGGAGAGGGTGCAGAAGCAAGGGCTGTCTCCGTGGAGATAATCTATCCCAAAGTGGACAAATGGGGTTGTGGAGAATGTGCTGAACTATGGGGCCTTTGGTGCTCTCTGAGCTGGGCTGTTTTCTTGCAGACGTTTCACGACCCAACTGGGTAACCTTATCAGTGCTAGTGGGTGTGAGGCTCGCTCCCTGCTTATTCAGGGCAGGCTACTGGGTATAAACAGAGAGCAAATGCCACTCCCTTCTGCTACTGATGATGTTGCCTATTTGGGTCATGAAACGTCTGCAAGAAAACAACCAAGAGAGCACCAAGGACCCCATAGTCCTCCTCGTTCTCCACCATCTTCCTCCCACCTCTTTTCTCTCTCCTCCCTCCTTCTTCCTCCCCTTCTTCTCCTCCACTCTCTAAACCCTCTCCCTTGGAGCCCTGATGGTGTTCCTAGTTGGATCGTGAAAACTCTGCAAGAAAAAAGCCCATAGTTTTCATTGTCCACCATCTTCCTCCTCCTCCTCCTCCTCCTCCTCCTCCTCCCCATAACCCCTCCCCACCCTTCTAGCACCGATGATGTTACCTTGCTTGGCCCTGAAACATTTGCAAAGCTCAGAGAGCAGCAAGAGCTCCCCAGTTCACAACCCTGAGCTGCAAATATTCTTTTCCGTCTCCTGAACTAACCTCAGTTCCTGCCTGCGCAGCCAGCCAGCCAGCCAGGGGGAGGGAGACTGGAGTTGTACAGGGGGTCCTTAACTTACAATCTCAACTCCGCCCAGATTTTAGGGGGCTGAGCAAGACACTTTGTAAGTGGGCTTTGTTCCCATTTTACGACCTTTGAACCCCTGCCAATGTTCAGTTAGTCACAGGGTTGTTAAGGGAATCGGGCTCCTCCCTTGACTTTGCTGGTCAGGAAGTCGCAAAAGGGGATCACGTGACCTGGGACGTTGCAACCGTCACAAGTACATGCCAGTTGCCCAGCATCCGAATGTTGATGGCATGACCACACAATGGTCATAAGTGCGAAAAACGGTCAGAAGTCATTTCTTTCGGTTGTAAATTATTCCTTATAAATAAATGGCTGTACATCAAGGGCCAGCAACCTCTGGAGACGGGTTGTTTGCCTGTCCTTCCAGTCAGAGGAAGCAAATCTAGGGTCTTCATCCGGACAAGCATTCTCACAATTTGTGGCAGAGATTTTCCAACAGCTCCTCTCCAAAGCTGCCTCAGCTTCAGCTGACACAACGCGGGAGGGTCCTTCTTGTGGCTGTCCCGGCTAGAAAAGTCAAGTAAACTGAGGCAGAAGGGAAAGGGATGCTTTCCTTGGAAACACACAAGGGAACCCGTTCCTTCCTCTGCTCCTTCTCTTTGCCTCCATGCCTTCCTTCTTGCTGCCTCAACAGATCTCTGCAGGCCCCCAACTGCCCAGGAGGAAAACGGATGGACTTCCCTCCCTCCACCAGAAGTCTGCGCTCCGAGAAAGTCATTCCCATCTCTTGCCTCAAGAGAAGGTAAATATGCTGAGCTTTTCCCCTTGGGGGGGGGGGGGCACAATTGTCCTAGACACAACGCCAACACAATGCCAACTCAATTCCTTCCAATGATTTAAAGAATTATTTTCATTTTTGTCGTTCACGTTTCATTTTGTCCCTCCTTTGGCATCGTTCCTTTCATGATTCCGTTCCACCACTTCTTCGAGATTAGACAGACAAATGAATAGTAGCATAACAGAATTGGAAGGGACCTTGGAGGTCATCTATCCAACCCCCATCCTGGACCCATGGCTGCCCAGTCTCTCTTTAAAAACCTCCAGTGATGGAGCACCTGCAACTTCTGGAGGCCAGATTGATTGTTCTCACTGTCAGGAAAATTCTCCTTCGTTCTAGGTTGCTTCTCTCCTTCATTAGTAGCTGACCACACGGTGCCCATTTCTGATCGTAGTTTGTCCCCCTTTTCCTTTTCCTGACCCATTGGTGGACCTCCCTACGATTCCCTGACTCTTTTCCCAACCTTCAGATTTCGCTTTACAAATACTACGGGGTGAAACTACGCAACTCGAGACAGAAAGACCTGGTCAAGGAACAACTGAAAAGTCTTCTAGGTTTTTCATTTCAAGAAGAAACAGACAGAGAAGTGAGTGGAAGTGGGGTTTCTGCAGGGGCTGAGCCCTCCAGCTGTGTGGGGCCCTTGGTGCTCTCCGAGCCGGGTGGCTTTCTTGCAGACCTTTTGTTACCCAACTAGGTCACATCATCCGTGCTAGAAGGGAGTGGGGTTTGTGGGGAGGAGGAGGAGGAGGAGGAGGAGGAGGAGGAGGAGGAGGAGGAGGAGGAGGAGGAGGAGGAGGAGGAGGAGAACTGTCTTTGGTGCTCTCTGAATTTCATTTTTTTTAAAGACGTTTCATTACCCAGCTAAGTAACATCATCCGTGCTAGAAGGGAGAGGGGATTGCTCTCCTTTTGCAGGTGGTTCTCAACTTACGGCCACAACTGGGATTGGTATTTCCATTGCTAAACAAGGCAGTTGTTAAATGAATTGTGCTGGATTTTGTGACCTTTGGGGCTATGTTGTTTAAGTGAATCACCGCAATTGTTAAGGGAATCCTGCAATACCTTTTTTTATATTCGCTTTCTTCAAGGATGCTCTAACTTGGAAAAGTCACAGAACAAATGGTTGTAAGTCGAGGACTGCCTGTATTTAATTCCTGTCCACCCTCCCAAAGCTTGGAAGGAATAAAAAGAAGGATGCAGTTAGTAGGGCAGTTCGTTTAGTGACCATTGAAAGTTAGGACGGCACTGAAAATGTGACTTATGACCATTTCTCCAACTTACGGCCGTCGGAGCATCCTTAGAGTCACCTGACCAAAATTTGGATGTTTGGTTCCTATTTGTGACGGTCGCAGTCTCCCAGGGTCACCTGATCCTCCTTTTGCGACCTTCTGGAGAGCGAAGCCAGTGGAGAAGTCAGAGGCACTTAAGAATTGTGTTACTAACTGAACAACTCCGGTGACTCACTTAACAACTTGGCAAGAAAAGTCGTAAAATGGGGCAGAACTCCCCTAACAAATGTCTTGCTTAGCAACAGAAATGTTGGGCTCACTGGTGGTTGTACGTTGAGGACTACCCGTATATTAACAATAATAAGACGATAACATCAGTGACTCTTCTTGACCGAAAGAGGATGATCCTTTTTCCACTGGCTCATAAATTTATTCCTAGAGAGGCAGGAAGAACAAGGTAGGCAGAGGGTGAAGGACTGGAGCTGGGTCTCCACAGGGAGGCTCCAAGCGTCAAGATGGTGGCCACAATGCGGCAATTGTTCCATCCTGGCATGAAGTTTTTGACCATGGGACTTCAAACTTGGCGACTTTCAGATTTGTGGACTTCAACTCCCAGAATTCCTCAGCCAGCACTCTGGGAGTTATAGTAATAATAATACTAATAAAGTTGGAAGGGACCTTGGAGGTCATCGAGTCCAACCCCCTGCTCAGGCAGGAAACCATTTCGGACAAATGGCTGTCCAGTTGAAGTCCCCAAGTCTTAAAAGTTGCAGGCTGGGGGATTCTGGGAGTTGAAGTCCCCGAGTCTTAAAGTTTGGAGACCTCTATTTCTGACCACCACCCATGGACCACTCTTGTTTGGAGCAAACGACTCCAGAATGTGGCTCAGCTCAAGAGCAAAGAAGAGGTGGCTCTTGCTTAGCCTTCGTCACAGAAGCAGCCTGCAATAAAGACACACGATGACGGGTCAAATGTTGAAATGTCCTAATTCGCAAGCATCGCTTTGCTTAGGGAATCTCTGAAGCCATCGGAGTGGTTGCCTTTTGCCATCTTCCTGAGATCCTGGTGGCCCTGAGGCAGGTTGGCCACTTTGTGCGTGCAAAGAAACCTGCTCTGCAAGAAGCCCCCTTTCAGGTAAGGCCAGAGATGGGCTTGCAAGGTCTGAGACTCAGGACAGAAGAACGCTGGGGGATTCTGGGAAGGAAAGTCCAACGTGTTACCAGCGCTGGGAGGTGGAAATTCTCCATCTCCATCCCCCGGAGGGCTGTTTTATAACGCTAGAGGAGGTTATGAGTTGCCCCAACAAACATCTCCAGTAGACCCAGAGATGCTTTTTCAGAAGGCAACTGGACTTTGTTTTTCCTTCCTTTCACTTCTCATCCAAGAAGCTTCTTCTGTTCTGACTGAGAAGGGGATTGGACCGAGGGATGATGGAGAATAGTTCTTATCGCCTCATCCCTTCCGGTGGTTGATGACCACTTCCTGGATCTCAGTGTGGAGGTGGGAAAGGGGCCCCAATTGGAGGCCAGACATGTGGACTTCCCAAAGACATCCAGTGGGCCATTTGGGATCCAGAACGGTGATCTAATAGGTCTCAGGACTTGATCCAGCCTCAGAGCTCTTTCAGGGTGTTTATAGATACCCCCCCCCCCGGTACAGTTCTTTCTCTGTTTATTATACAACAAAGAACGTAGATAGAACAAGCGAGTTGGAAGGATCCTCAGAGGTCTTCTAGGTCCAACTCCCAGCTCAAGCAGGAGACTGTATATCATTTCAGCCAAATGGCTGTCCAGTCTCTGTTTGAAAGCCTCCAGTGATGGAGCACCCACAACTTCTGGAGGCAAGCTGTTCCACTGGTTAATTGTCCTCACTGTTGGGAAGTTTCTCCTTAATTCCAAGTTGCTTCTCTCCTTGGCTAGTTTCCATCCATTGCTTCTTCTCCTGGTGCTTTGGAGAACAGGTTGACTCCCCCCCCCCCCGTCTTTGTAATCACAGGACCCACACTCTTGTTTTGAGAGACAAATTCGCACAGCCGTGATCCTGTGCTATGGCCACGCAGCCCTGGGAGCCCAGCCAGAGGACCTGATGCCTTTAGCGGAACACATTGTCTCTGAGATTCTCTTCCAGTATTGGACCAGGAACAAGGTAGGCTGGCTTCCACCCTGGGCTTCTCTTTGCCCTTTTCTCAGAAAGGGGGGAGTCATGTCACCGGTCTTCCCGCTGAATTAAGATGGAAAAAGAACCCCCTGTGATTATTGTCCAGAATCGCCTCTCATTATTTCCCCTCTTTATTGCGAGAACAAGGACAATCTGGAGTCCTTAGCTGGGTTGCCTTCTTGCAGACATTTCATGACCCAGCTGCGTAACGTTATCAGTGCATTGTGGGAAAGGAGGAGCAGGAGTAGCAGGAGGAGAAGGAGGAGCAGGAGGAGAAGGAGGACGATAGAGTCCTTGGTGTTCTCGGTTTAATTGTTTTCTTGCAGATATTTCCCTACCCAACTAGGTAACGTTATCAGTGCTAGAAGGGAGTGGGGTTTGCTCTCCTTCTACATACGAGTGGCTTGCCCTGTCAATGCCGGCAGGACTGTTGTTTTTCTTCTTGATATTTCCTTGATCTATTGTTTACCACTGAATAGTTTCTCTGGTGTTAATCACCGCTTATCTGGGTTTGCATTGCTAGTGAGGAAATACAAGGAATGTCTGCAGGAAATCCAGCTAGCTCGCAGAGCACCACCCCTGAGCGACAAAGACCCCCCTGTATTGAATTCTCTGACTGCCCATCTTAGAGGCAGAAGAGAGTAGAACGACAGAGTTGCTTGGAAGAATCCTGATCTCTGGATCAGCAGGAACCCTCCAGCCCCCAGTTAGGCCTCTAATTCAGATTCGCCCCCTATTCCGATTGCAGAGTAGATGTTTAAATGCTAGTTGTTCATTTATCTATTGGAAGGTCAAGCCGCCTTTATTACACTCAAGGCAGCGGACAAGCATAATATTCTTCCCTCCTTCCCCCAACAACCTTGTGAGGTAGATGGACTGGCCCAAAGTCTCTCAGCTGGCTTTCATCCTAAGACGGGACTCGAACTCACAGTCTCCTGGTGATTGGCACAAAGTTACCCATCCAGAACTCGCCATTTTGGGTGACGGCACAAAGTCTCTCAGCTGGCTTTCATCCTAAGATGGAAGAAAAACTCAGAGTCTCCTGGTGACTGGCCAAAATCACTCAGCCATCTTTCATGCCTAAGGCGGAACCAGAACTCAGAACGTCCAGGTGATATTTTGATTGGCAGCCCCTCAGAGTTCAACAGAAGGTGGTTGGCTGCATCGAGGTTTAAATCAATCAGTGCTTCCTTCTGGTTTCCTCTAACCCTCCGCTATCCACCCTGTATAAGGACCTACCCGACTTTACATTTTAAGAAGACAGAACTCTTGGAATATCTCTTCCAACAGGCATCTTTATTAAGAGAAGATGGTTGCAGGCATTCTAGGCAGGATCTGAGGAGTTCTCTCCTATCCTTCAATGTTTTAAGTGTTCCCAAGTAGCCCCCACTCCACAGTTCTTCCGGGCGACAATTCCCCCCTTTTTCCCTTACTGCCAGCAAAAGGGAAACTTCAGAGAGGAGTAGATAAAAGGCGATGGCCATATTGTTATGGTCAGTCCTCTTGGTGAGAATCAACACCCAGTCCTTTTGAAGTTTAAGGAAGGAAGTGAGAGCCATAACCCCCCCTGCTCATCCCCCTCTCCCTTCGTAGTATGGCAGAATCCAGAGAGAGCAGAAATGGGTTTTTTCCATAGTAGATCACTAGAGATGAAATATAATTGGATTCTGCCTTTTCCAGGATGAAGCCTTGACGAAAGCGTTCCTGACGTCCGTGATCAGGATCACCAAGGCTCTTGTCCAGACCAAGAGTCAGGATGTCCATTTACCCCACAAATCTGAACTGGCCCTCAATATAAATGTAAGTGGGGGGACAGGTGCTCCCGGGACAATTTATTTCGGAAAGTGAATTTGGATGGAATTCTATGGAATATACCAGGTTCTCCTCGCCTGCCATTCAGCCCCAAATGGTTGTTGCTAAGTGGGACAATTGTTAAGTGAATTCTGCCCCATTTTACGACCTGCCTTGCCACCGTTGTTAACCGAATCACGGCTGTTAAATTAGTCACATGGTCGTTAAGTGAATCCGGCTTCCTCGTTGACTTGGCATGTCAGAAGGCCACAAAAAAGGGGATGACGTGACCCAGGGACACTGCGACCGTCATCCGTATGAACCAGTGGCCAGGTGACTCCATTTTGACCAGGTGACCATTAGGGAATGCTGCCGTGGTCGTAAGTGTGAAAAACCACCATCAGTCACTTTTTTCCAGTGCCATTGTAACTTCACATGGTCCTTAAATGGGCGGTTGTTAAGTGGAGGACTGTCGTGGTCTATTTGGCCAAGGGTGGCTAGGCACAGAGAGGTTCTCTCAAGTGGGGTGAGACACCGTGCAGACGCCCCCCAGGGCAGGAGCTCTCGGTGTGCATGCGGAAGCACAGAGGGACCCCCAGCCTCCCCGCCATAATGGCAGCAGTAAAAGAAGGGAGCAGGAAAGGGGAGGAGGAGAACGTGCAGCCAGACGATGTGGGGAAAGCGAGAGAAGGCAGGACTGTAAGGACCAGGTGTTCAGCAGAGGGAGGGCACAAGGCAGAAAACGCTGTGTGACTCGTTGCCCCAAAGGTGCTTTTTCAGGAGGCAACTGGATTTCCTTGTTTTTCTTTGAAGACGTTTCGCTTCCCCTCCAAGAAGCTTCTTCAGCTCTGACTGGATGGTGGGGAACGGACGGGTTTAACTGCCCTAAGTGCAGGCTGGTTGCCAGGTGACCCCGAGGAAGACTCGTCTCTCGGAACTTCGGATCTGGGTCATAAGGAGTCCTGGAGAGATCTGTCACAACTTTAAATGGTGGCTAAGTGACCAGTTATAAGTTGAGGACCTCTTGTATCAACCAGAAAAAGCATAGGGGTGGGAATAGAGCCAGTTGCATGGTGGCCATATCTCTGGAGCTTGCTCTGATGTGTTCCTCCTCCTCCTCCTCCTCCTCTCAGGAAGTCATTGAAAATGAGCCCGTGAGTCCCTTGTCCGTCAGAATTCTTCATCAAGCGATCATCGCAATCACCTGCATGACGTACGTACCTGCACCGCCCTCACCTTATCACCAGGGTTTGTAGGAACCGGGAGTTGGACCCAGTTATGGGATTTCCATGCCAAGTCCCCAGGCTCTAGAGCATGCGTCGAATTAGCAGGTCAGTCCCAGAATTTGGAAGGGTGAACAATTTGCAGGCTGGCCATCTGGGCAGTTCAGATCTGGGAAACAGGTGAGCGTGCTGATTTAGATGTGAGGGGTCCTTGGTGCTAACCAAGAATAGAATAGAGATGGAAGGGACCTTGCAGGTCTTCTAGTCCAGCCCCTGATCAAGCAGGAGAACCTATGCCATCTCAGACAAGTGACTGTCTAGCCTCTTTTTAAAACTCTCCAGTGACGGAGCGCCCACGATTTCTGGGGACAAGCTATTCCACTGGTTAATTATCCTCGCTGTCAGGAAGTTTCTCCTTAATTCCAGGTTGCTTCTCTCTTTGATCAGTTTCCAACCATTGTTTCTCGTCCTTCCCTCTGGTGCTTTGGTGAACGTGACCCCCTCTTCCTTGTGACAGCCCCTCAGATACTGGAATACAGCTATCCTGTCTCCCTATTTCTTCTTTTCTTTAGACTAGCCAAACACAAGTCCTGCAGCCGTTTTTCGTATGTTTTACTCTCAGGGCCTTTGATCTTCTTAATTGCTCTTATCTAATTTGCTTCCAAACTCTCAACATCTTTTTTGTGATATGGTGACCAAACGTGGCTGCAATATTCCAGGTGTGGTCTTACTAGGGTTGTATAAAGCGGTACTAATACTTCGCGTGATCTTGATTCTATGCCTCTGTTTATACCACCCAGGATTGTATTAGCTTTTTGGGCTGCTGCTGCACACTGCTGGCTCATGGTTAAGTGATCGTCCACTAGGACTCCAAGGTCCCTCTCACAGTTCCTGTTTTGAAGCCAGGTCTCGCCCAATCCGTACTTGTAGCTTTGATTTTTCCTGCCTAGATGTAAATCTCCACCCTGAAACTCATTTTATTGGATAGGGCCCATTGTTCAAGGTTGACTCAGCCTTCCATCCTTCCGAGGTCGGTAAAATGAGGACCCAGATTGTTGGGGGCAATAGGCTGACTTTGTAAAACCACTTAGAGAGGGCTGTAAAGCACTGTAAAGCGGCATATAAGTCCAAGTGCTATTGCTCTGTCTAGTTTAATGAAAAAAAGGTCTGGGGGTGACACGATAGCAGTCTTCGAATATTTGAGGGGCTGTCACAGAGAGGAGGGGGTCAACTACTCTCCAAAGTACCTAAGATAAAAAATCAATATATGGAAACCTATCAAAGAGAGATCCAGGAGAAATTTCCTGACACTGAGAACAATCCATCAGTGGAACGCTTTGCCTCCAGAGGTTGGGGGTGCTCCATCACTCCAGGTTTTCAAGAAAAGACTGGACAATCATTTGACCAGGATGGTATAAGCACCATCAAAAAGCAAGGGTTGGACTAGAAGACCTCCAAGGTCCCCCCTAGCCTCACGAGTCTACGATCTTCTCACACCCCCTCCTCTTTTCTTGTTTTCATCAGTCGTTTGAAGCCTACATTGAACACTGAGGTGATGTCTAAGTTGGTGAACACAAGCATCCAGAAGGTGTTTTCCCTGCCAGCTATGACAATGACCAAAGTGAATGCAGGTAGCCCAAACCAGTCAACCTATACTCAGGTGAGCAGTCCAGATGAAGCAAAGCAATATGAGATCCATCTGGACCTTTGGTGGGAGGACGAGGTGAAACATGAATCAAGATCTCCTCAAAAGCTCTGAATCCATCCATTGAGCCAAATGGCACCTTGGCCTGTCCCTTCATCCCTGGCCTTGAAAGAAGGCTTCCATTTCTCATTCTACCTTTCTTGATAGGACTAGTATTTTTAACTTCTAAACATCTCCATGGTCTTCCTCACCAGCTTTTCCTCTCTTCCTTCACTACTACTACTACTTTCTTCTTCTTCTTCTTCTTCTTCTTCTTCTTCTTCTTCTTCTTCTTCTTCTTCTTCTTCTTCTTCTTCTTCTTCTTCTTCTTCTTCTTCTTCTTCTTCTTCTTCTTCTTCCTCTTCCTCTTCTTCTTCTTCTTCTTCTTCTTTGTTCTGGTTGAAGTGTCTTCTCAGGACCAACTCCCCATCTTCCCCTTTTGTGCCCAGACGAAAGAAGGGCATACGGTGGTGCAGAACAACCATGATCTGCATGCATTAGCTATCATTCCTAGGTCATCTCAAAGAACCCTCAAGAAAAGGTACAACTTCTCTGACCTGAGTTTGATTCCTGCTCACTTTGGGGACATATCCACGACAGCTTCTTGGCCACAAGATGGAAGGGCAAAATTGTACGATGCAATTCCCAAAATAGAAGCAAAGCCCAGATTGTCTATTTGTGCCTGTTGAGATCCTAAGGAAGCTGCAAGAAAAGACTACATGGACATTGTGGATGTCCAACCTTGGCAACTTGAAGACCCTGGACTTCAACTCCCAGAATTCCCCAGCCAGCATGCCACAGTGGGACACCCCATTGTGGAAGAGCACAACTCCTGATATTGTTGATGCTGATAGATTTCCCTCCCAAATCAACTAGATCAACCATTTAATCAGAATTATTTCTGAGGGAAAAAGATTTACAGGAGGTCCTTGACTTACCACTGCAACCGAGTCAGAATTATGACCATAAGTCATTAGAGTCATAGGTTGAGGCACTAAGTGGCCAGATGGGATTTTTTGGCAGTTTTTGCAGTGGTCATGAAGTGAACGCGGCAGTCATTAAGCGGACGCTGCAGCTATTAAGCGAACAACATGGTCGTTAAGGGAATCCGTTAGGCCCAATGGGTATTTCTTGTTGGAAGCTAGAAGCAAATGCCCAAAACCAGCAATAAAGGTCAAAAAACGTGGGACAAGGCAAACAGCTGTAAAGGCGAGCCAGCACCCAAAATGCAATCATGGAACCTTTGAACTTTAACTTTGAAATTCTTACTTTGAAATTTGGTCTTAATGAGAGATTGTCCTAACTTTAAATGGTCACTAAGCAACTGGTCATAAGTCGAGGAGAACCCATACTACTCCCATGTAGCTTGTTGAAGCAGCCTTTGTTTTCTCCTGCTTTTTCCACCAAGGGAGAACTTTGTAACCTCCCCAAGGGGAGCTGTAGAAATTCAAAAACTCTACCCATAAGTCAGATAAAGAATTCTGTCCAGCACTATATCAGGGCTAGTCTTGATAAAGCTAAGCGAGGTCAGGCACGGTTGGGTCTTGGATGGGCAACTGCAACTAGTCCTCAACTGACAACAGATCATGTAGTGACCGGTTGAAGTTACAACGGCATGGAAAAAAGTGAGGTCGCAGCATCCAAGGGTCACCTGACCCCCTTTTGCGACCTTCCGACAAGCAACGTCAATGGGGAAGCTTGATTCATTTAATGACCGTGTGACTAACTAAACAACTGCAGTGGAAAGAAAGGTCGTAAAATGGGGCAAAGCTCACTTAACCATTGTCTCGCTTAGCAACAGAAATTTTGGGCTTAGTTGTGGTTGTACGTTGAGGACTGCCTGTCTTTGAATATCCTAGAATTGCAAGGAAGACATTCCACCTCTTAGTAAACCTTTTCTGGACGACAACATTACGGAAGTCCTTCTGTTCCTCGCTCTGAGCAGAGAAAGCATTTCCTCTGGCTCTTGAAGAAAAAACGGCCCTGCAAGATTGGCCGCTTCGTTTCCTGCAGAGATGGGGAACGAGGGCCATATTTCGGACTCGTGGCCTTCAATTACCAGAATTCCTGAGCTTAGGAAGTCCACAAGTCATAAAAGTGGCCCTCGTTCCCCACCCCTGGTTGTTCTGCCTCCTGGATGCGCTGCTCCTTCCTGTATGCCACCCCTTCCCTCTGATGTCTTCCTCCTTTTAGGACCTTTACCACCGGACGGTGACCGCCTGCAGCGCCATGCTCACCAGCTTGCTGTCGGAGGCTCCCAATTTGGATTCCCTGCAGGAGATCTTGATGGTGAGGCTTACTCTTGTTCTGGCTGGTTGCAGTGGTCGGCCAGAGGTTCAGACGGGACTTGGCAATGTGGTCCACCCGTAAGAGTCCTTCCCAAGGACCAGGGATAGGCAGACGTTGCCGTTGGTTGGCAAAGTATTGTCACAGCTGCGGAATGGAACAACTCGCCAGGGGACAACTCGACAATTCAGTTTAATTATTTAGAGCAGTTAAAACGTTTTAATTTTTGTCATTCGCATTTCATTTTGTCCCTCTTTTGGCATCCTTTCTTTAATGATGCTATTCCACTATTTCTCCGATATTAGCGTAATCCTTCATCAAAGATACAACGGCACTGAACGGCTGGTCAGAAGGTCGCAAAAGGGGACCGTGAGACCCCGGGACCCTGCAACCGTCATAAATATGAGTCAGTTGCCACGCATCCGAATTTTGATCCTGTGACCACGAGGATGCTGCAATGGTCCTAAGTGTGAAAAACAGCCACGACTCCCTTTTTCAGTGCCATTGTAACTTTGAACGCTAAATCCCAATAGCCCTTATCCTTATATGCCGCTTTACAGTGCTTCTACAGCCCTCTCTAAGCAGTTTATGGAGTCAGCATAATGTCCCCAACAATCTGGGTCCTCATTTTACCGACCTCAGAAGGAAGGAACGCTGAGTTGACCTTGAAACGGTCAGGACTGCGGGCAGAATTAGCCTGCAATACCGCATTCTAACCACTGCGCCAGCAGGGCTCTCAATGAACTGTTGTAAACCGAGGACTGGCTTTATTCCAAAAATCTTCAATTACTGGTCTAGTTTTGAGTCTAGAATAGACCTAAACTGCCAAATGTCTCAACTTCATTTGGCTCCTTCAATTTTCTCCCCAGTGCTGGCAAATTCTGTGGATCTTCAAACTGTTAATCACAAATTCTTTCTTTCTTTCTTTCTTTCTTTCTTTCTTTCTTTCTTTCTTTCTTTCTTTCTTCCTTCCTTCCTTCCTTCCCTCCCTCCCTCCCTCCTTCCTTCCTTCCTTCTTCTCTTTTTTTTTCCCCTGGCAGCACACAAATATCTGGATTGAATCTCCCAAGATTCACGAGAGAGAGAGGGCCATTAAAAGCACCTGGTACCTCCTGAAGTTTGTTTCTGAACAGACAGATTTCGACGTAAGTCACAGTTCTGGATGAGAAGTGAAACGTTTTCAGAGGAAAAATAAGTGTAAGGACCCACCCCACTTTGCATCTTAAGAAGACAGAACTCTTGGAATAATTCTTCCAACAGGAATCCTTTATTAAGAGAAAATGGTTGCAGGCGTTCTAGACAGGACTTGGGGTCCAAGCTCTCCAATTCAAGGTTTTAAGGGTTTCCCCAGTAGCCCCACCCAATCAACCCCCTCTTTCAGCGACAGTCTCAGGCATTACACTTCCACCCCCCTTTTCATTACTGCCCGGCTGGATGGAGACTTCAAAGAAACTACATGAAAGGAAAACGGCCCCATTCTTATGGTTAGTTCTTTTGCAATACACATATTCAGTTCCTTAGAAGTATACTGAAGGAAGTGAGGGCCATAAAGCCCCTTTGTTCTCCCCCTTCTCTCCCTCTTATGGCAGAATCCAGAGAAGGCAGAATTGGGGTTTTCTATATTTGATAACTAAAGGTGAAATATAATTGGATTCTGACATCAAGTAAGAAAGTCCAGTTTTCTTCTGGAAAAAGTGCCTTTGGGATGTGACCAGGATGCTGCCAAGAGTCCTGCTCGAGCAGCGGGTTGAAGGGCAATTAATCCACAGTCCCTTCCAGCTCTGTATTTCTGTGATTTTAAGCTTTCCTTATTCTAAGGGCCTGGTGGTCTCCAGCGCGGCTCGCTTGGCAGACGGAGGGGGGGAACATAGTTCCTGCCAGGCTCTGGGCTGGCCTCACCCCCTAGTGACTTCAGACTCTCATGATGAAGCAGCACATCCCACCTTCGTCGCCACTGTTAAGATTCGGATCTTGAAGGCATTAAGCGAGAGGAGTGTTAAAACAGCAACAAGTTTATTTAACTCTGAACAGAAGCAACTGAAATAGCTGCTGCGCAACTATTTATATGGTTAGCCTCCAGGCAGCAGCCAATAGGCTTAAAGTAACAGTTTCCCGCCCAAAACCTAATTACCAGCCTGGAGACAGCCAGTCTGGCTTAAGTAACAGCAGCCGTTACATTAGACATTAAGCAAGTGGTTCAAAACACTTGTGACCAATACATTACACTAATCTTCTATGATTCTATGAGTCTAAGGTTCTACGATTATAAGGTTCCATGATTATAAGATTGTATAATTGTATAATTCTGTGATCCTGTGATTCTAAGATTCTGATTCTATGATTCTAAGATTCTATGATTATAAGTTTCTATCATTCTGTGATTCTAAGATTCTATAATTCTAAGATTCAGTGATTATAAGCTTCTATGATTATAAGGTTCCATGATTCTAAGATTGTATAATTCTATGATTCTGTGATTCTAAGATGGTACGATTCTATGATTCTAAATTTCTATCATTCTGTCAGAATCCAATTATATTTCATCTCTAGTTATCAATTATAAAAAACCCCATTTCTGCCTTCTATGGATTCTGCCATACGATGAAGGGAAGGGGTGAACAAAGGGGCTTTATGGCCCTCACTTCCTTCGGTACACTTCAAAGCAGCTGATTCCATGTATTGCCAAAAGAGCTAACCATAAGAATGGAGCTGTTGCCTTTCATGTAGTTTTTTTTGAAGTCTCCATCCAGCTGGCAGAAAGGAAAAGGGGGTGGGATTGTGATGCCTGAAACTGTCGCTGGAAGAGGGGGGTGATTGGGTGGGACTACTGGGGAACCCCTTAAAACCTTGAATGGGAGAGCTTGGACCCCAAGTCCTGTCTAGAACGCCTGCAACCATTTTCTCTTAATAAAGGATGCCTGTTGGAAAAATGATTCCAAGAGTTCTGTCTTCTTAAGATGCAAAGTGGGGTGGGTCCTTACACATTCTATGATTCTGTGATACTATGATTGTAAGATTCTATAATTCTAAGATTCAGTGATTCTAAGATTCTATAATTCTAAGATTCTGTGATTCAAAGATTCTATGATTTGAAGATTCTATGATTATAAGGTTCCATGGTTCTAAGATTGTATACTTCTATGATTCTAAGATTCTGTGATTTGAAGATTCTGATTCTATATTAGGCTGAAAGCTTCATGAGCCCCCTTCTCTTCTTTCTCCTCCTTTCTCCTTCCTTTCATTAGACCACAGCTGACTTTTATCTGCTGGGGCAGCTGGTGGCGTTGCTGGGCCTGCACATTGGTGACAGTGTCAAAGAAATTGGCCAGACCTCTGCGGAGGCCACTTACCACCTCCACTGCATCATCCTGAACAAAATGGGTGAGAAATTTTGACTCCCTCGCCAAGGGGCTGCCGTGCTCTAAGGAGACCGCAGATGCACGCTGCCCAGGAGAGCAGTGGGTGGCACAGCCTCTGGCTTGACCAAGACCCTGGGCACTGGGCTTGGCAGAGTTGCCTTGAATGTGCAATTGATATTGGCTTCTCTCAGGGCCAGGGGTCCTTTTAAGGCTGAGTTCTCACGTTACGTGGGACAGTTAGGCTAAGCACCTCCGGTCACCCAGCGCGGGATTGTCAATCTTGGCCCACTGTTTGTGTCTTAGCGTGTTTTGCAAAGCCACATTTTAGTAATTGGATGGCTGGATGTATTGTGGGAAGGGAGAAAATGGGTTAACAAAGTTACTGATTGGGTGGACAGTGTTAAGGGAAAAGCTAAAGGACGAGTGCTTAGCCTTAGAATAAATTCTACGTTAGTTTTATAGTTTCAAGACCATTTCATATGTCTTCTCATGTTTTAATTGGGAGCCCTCCACAATCAGTTGAAAGGCAGGCAGTTGTACAAATGCTTTAAAGAAAGTAAAGGCTCTGATAAATTTGGTTAGTTAAAAGCTTAACCCAGTGATTGTGAACCTTGGCAACGTGTGGATTTCAGCTCCCAGAATGAAATCAATTCAGAGCCTAATGCTAAATTTGCACAACAGGCAAAATGTAGTCAGAGTTAAATCCAGTTAGATTCATTCGTTCGTTCATTCGTTCATTCATGTAATTTGTCTTTTATGTAACTCTATTTATTTTTTCTTTAAGGTCCAGCCTATTGTGTTAACCTAAAAAAGGGACAGACTCATAGAGGAAGGGAGGGAGAGAGGGCGGGGACAGAGGTAGGGAAGGGAGAGAGAGAGGAAGGGGAGGGAGGGAGAGAGAGGGAGAGAGGAGGTAGAGAGAGAGGGAGGGAGGGAGAGGAAGGGGAGGGAGGGAAGGGAGAGGGGAGAGAGAGAGGGAGGAGAGGGAGGGAGAGAGAGGGAGAAGAGGGCGGGGACAGAGGTAGGAAGGGAGAGAGAGAGGAAGGGGAGGGAGGGAGAGAGAGGGAGAGAGGAGGTAGAGAGAGAGGAGGGAGGGAGAGGAAGGGGAGGGAGGGAAGGGAGGGGAGGAGAGAGAGAGGGAGGAGAGGGAGGGAGAGAGAGGGGAGAGAGGGCGGGGACAGAGGTAGGGAAGGGAGAGAGAGAGGAAGGGGAGGGAGGGAGAGAGAGGGAGAGGGGGCAGAGAGAGGGGGAGGGAGGGAGAGGAAGGGGAGGGAGGGAAGGGAGAGGGGAGAGAGAGAGGAAGGGGAGGGAGGGAGAGAGAGGGAGAGAGGGCGGGGACAGAGGTAGGGAAGGGAGAGAGAGAGGAAGGGGAGGGAGGGAGAGAGGGGGGAGAGAGAGAGGGAGGGAGAGAGAGAGAGGAAGGGGAGGGAGGCAGAGAGAGGGAGAGAGAGAGGGAGGGAGAGAGGAAAGGAAGGGAGAGGGGAGAGAGAGGGAGGGGAGGGAGAGAGAGAAAGAGGGAGGGAGGACAGAGAGAGGGAGGGGAGGGAGGGGAGAGAGAGAGAGAGAGAGAGCATGCCTGCTTTAGCATCACCAACCCTAATGCAAAGATGCACCAGGCTGGGGTTCGAGAGTTCCCCTGCCCAGGTTCCTTTTCCTTTTAGCAAGAATTTTTGTCACCCTACACAGCAAGGCTGAGCTCGGACAGCCATTTTTTTCTTTGCAAATGTTTGTTTGGCAAGGTCCTCAGAACAGCAATATGTAACACACACACACACACACACACACACACACACACGCACAGGGCCTGAGGATGGTGCCAGGTAATGACAGTTGGGTGGGGTTCTTAGTGCTCTCTGAGCCTGGCGGTTTTCTTGCAGACCTTTCAAGACCCAACTAGGTAACATCATCAGTGCTTTTCTCTGTGTTTTGCCCTCTCAGCACTGATGGCCATCATCACTTGCTGTGCAGGTTCTGAGGTGTTGCTTGATAAAACAATACAGGAAACCAGAAGTTCCCTTTAAGCTTTACATTTTTATTCAGCTGAACAAAGCCCCGAATGAGAAGAATTCAGTGTATTTATTCCTTCTGATTATATAAGCAATCCACCGGGCAGCGCTGACACACACATAAGATCAAGATTTCGCCCCGTAAGTCTGGCACACTGTAGCTAAGAAGGGAGAAAGCAGAAGTAGCTAAAAATGTTCCCTTTGGGGGGTTTCCCTAAAGACCTCGGACGTTCCCGGGTGGGTTAGGACATGGGCTGTTTTCCTTGCTGCCCTTTCACGACCTGCCTCCATGACTCTGCAAGGGCCCAAAGTCAGCGGGGCCCTCGGCACATATTCACAATTGATACTTCCTATGCTGTCTCCTAATTCGGGTCAACACACTGATGATGTTACCTAGTAGGGTCATGAAACGTCTGCAAGAAAACCACCAAGCTCAGAGAGCAGCAGGAACCCCCCAGTTCAGCCCTGAGCTACACATTTTCTCTTCGGTTGGAACGACTAAACCAGGGAAAAGGATGTTCAGAGGTTCTGAAGGCCAAAATCTGACCTTGTGGTTTTTTTCCCTCCCTACAAAGCTCAAGAGATGGAGAAGAAGCCCAAGAACAGGAAGGGGCATAATGTAACCTGGGCCAAAGAGGATTTCCTCAATTCGGGCCCAGGAATATTTTACAAAGACATCTACAAAATGGCTAAGGTAGGTTTTAGTCCAGCCTTTTGCCTTCTTCTTGACCTTCCTTTCTATCCTCCTCCTTAGGACCTGGAGATGCTCCAAAAAGCCAGTGTAACATGACGGCATGATCCAAAGGCTGGAGTTTGGCTATCCAGTCCATACAATCCATGGGATGAATGTATAAGAATGTATTAGAATCTAGATTATGTGAAGGGTTAATACCACTTTGTAGTGCCTCAATAAGGCCACACTTGGAATATTGCATCCAGTTTTGGTCACCATGATGTAAAAAAGATGTTGAGACTCTTGAAAGAGTGCAGAGAAGAGCAACAAAGATGATTAGAGGGCTGGAGGCTAAAACATAGGAAGAACGATTGCAGAAATTGGGTATGTCTAGTTTAATGAAGACGAGGGGTGACAGGATAGCAGTGTTCCAGTATCAGTTCCAGTATCTCAGGGGCTGCCACAAAGTAGAGGGAGTCAAGCTATTCTCCAAAGCACCTGAAGGCAGGACAAGAAGCAATGGGTGGAAACTAATCCATGAGAGAAGCAACCTAGAAATAAGGAGAAATTTCCTGACAGTTAGAAAAATTAATCAGTGGAACAACCTGCCTCCAGAAGTTGTGAATGCTCCAACACTGGAGGTTTTTAAGAAGAGATTGGACAAGCATTTGTCTGAAATCATGTAGGGTTTCCTGCCTGAGCAAAGGGTTGAACTAGAAGACCTCTAAGGTCCCTTCCAACTCTGCTATTCTATTCTAATGGACGGAAGAGGCAATTGTAGCTGTCATGTTGGCTTCTTTTTACCCACACCGTAATATCAATGAACATCATTGATGACATGGAATAAGCCCTGCCTCTCTGTACAATGTCCTTTCCCCAAATCTGGGTCAAAGTATTTGAACACCACCACCCCTTGTAGAGACAAGAAAGTCAAAAACCCTGATTCATCTCTGTGTGGTCTCCTTTTCTTCTCTCCGATAGGCCTTTGGTGAGCATCTCTCCCCCATAAACATCACAGACCTGATGCTGAAAATAATTGAGGCTCTCACACATGAGGAGAAGACCATTTGCCACTCTGCTGGAGTACTACTCCTCTCCTTCCTGGAGGAATGTTGTATGGACATGGAGGAAGTAAGAAATGGAGGGTTTGGAGCAAAAGGGATATAGGAGATTTTGTAGAAAAGAAGGATGAGAATGGATGTGACCTTGTGCTCTGAGGCCCTCTTGGTGATGACAACACTTTGGCTGGTTTTAAGAAAGTTAGGGCTGGATGGGAGACCACCAGGTGATCTTAAGGCTGTAAAGTTGGGTAAACCTTCCAGAAGAAAGTAAGGGCAAAACAAAATAGCCATATTGTTTTCATGAAAACTTTATTTAGAGAGCCACTTGGATAGAGGGTTTTTTTTGGGCCCACAGTCACAATTCTGTGATGATATTTTGTCCCATTTATAGAGGGCCTCCGCGCATCTATTGTGGCCAGTGCAAATTTGGTTCAGTGTTGTCCATATCACACGGGGCTTGATAAACCAGATGTTTTTTTCCAAAATGTAAGGCAAACTTTAACACTGTGTGGGCCAATTTTTTTCCCCAATGGTGGGAGTGATCAACTCCACTGCATCTCCAGTGGAGACCGACACCGGAGCTCATCCCTCTGATCTCTGTTTTGCTGTAGATACCCAAGATCCTCAGGGAAATTTACCATCGTCTCCCCAACATCAGTGAACCGGCCACGAAAGAAAACACCCTGAAGTCCGTGTGTCACCTGGCATCTAAATGGGTGAAAGAAGTGGTGGACTTTCTCCTGGAACGCTCCCCGGATTGCGATCAGTAAGAACCTCAAGGAGATGAGGACTCCTGTTTTCTTACGGTCTACGGAGATTCTCAATCATTCGTGATAGTGGAGAATAACTGTAGCTGGGGTGGAGGATGAGGGTGGAGGTTCGTCCTCCGAGCTTCTGCTTGGTTTCCGAATGTTTCATTACCAGGCTGGGTTTGTGGGATGTCGGTGTTCTGCTTGTAAGGGCTTCAGGTGTGGGTGTGTCGAGTGAGGGTCTGTGAGTCATCGGTGATGGGGAGGTTACCTCTTTGGCTTTGGGCAGGGGGTGGGACTAGAAGACCTCCAAGGTGCCTTCCAGGCCTATGAACCTAGGAATGACAGAATAACAGAGTTGTTAGGGATCTTGGAGGTCTTCTAGCCCAACCCGCTTCTCAGACAGGAAACCTTACACCATTTCAGACAGGTGGTTGTCCAATCTCTTCTGAAAAACCTCCAGTGTTGGAGCATTCAGAACGTCTAGAGGCAGGTCGTTCCACTGGTAAAATTGTTCTCAGTGTTAGGAAATTCCTCCTTAGTTCTGGGTTGCTTCTCTCCTTGATTAGTTTCCATCCATTTGTGCAAATGATTTGTGTTGGTGAACAAGCCCTCTTGATGTGGACCCCCCGTGGGACAGCTGCCCCATATGCTGTGGCTTTGCGGGGGAGGCATGTAGGAATGAAAGAGGGGGAAGCTGAGCTGGTTTTCACCTTCATTGTGGTTTGCAGTGGTGGTGACTATCTTTAGCTCAGGTGAAGGAAGCGGGTAAAGATTCCTTCTTGTGGGTTGGTTTCCAAATGTTTCGTTACCAGGCTACGTAACAACTTCAGCAGAGTTTAGGGGATGTTAAGTGTTCCTCTGTTTATAAGGGCTTTGTGTTGTGATGGGGAGGGTCTTGTGATGGGTCTAGTGATGGATCTTGTGATGAGTCAGTTGTGGGTCACGGGTGAAGATCTTGTGAGGAGTCCTGTGATGGTCATGTGCTGGTTGGGGGGAGTTGTGGTGGGTTGGTTGAGGGTTGGTGTCATTGCCGGTTGGCTGTGCAGTCGAATGCTGCAAAGGTCGTGAGGATGAAAACTGGTCATACATCCCTTTTTTCAATGCCGTTGTAACTTCAAACGGCCACTAAATGAACTGTTGTAAGTCCAGAAGTACCTGTATAACTGTCCACGGAGATTCCCACTCATCCAGGTGCTCCTTATCCCAAAGTGCTTTTTCACCAGGCAACTGGACTTTCTTGTTTTTTGTTTTTCTTTGAAGATGTTTTGCTTCTCCTCCCAGAAGCTTCTTCGGCTCTGACTGAAGGGGAACGGAAGGGTTTCATTCATTCTAGACGTCCAGGAGAGATTTTTGTCTTGTTGTGTAAGACTGAAGATGGTGACCCTGAAGACACAGATAAGCTTCCAGGTAGCTTGAACGACTCGCAGAAAGAATGCAAACGACCAGCTGCCTGCAAGGAAGAGAAGTCCTTTCATTGCCCACCATCCAGTCAGAGCTGAAGAAGCTTCTTGGCTGAGAAGTGAAACGTCTTCAAAGGAAAAAGCAAAGAAGCAAAAAAGTCCCGTTGCCTCGTGGAAAAGCATCTTTGGGATAACGACCTGTATATTTCTTTTCCTGGATGAAAGCCGTTAGTTTGGCCCTCACCGTAAGCTCCATCAGTTCTCTAATCCATTGGAGCTTTTTCACCTCTGGACTGACAGTCTCTTCTGAAAGGGGGAAAGAATCTGATTGGTCCAAATCTATTTTTTCCACCTTTGCAGAAGTGCAGGAGAGATATGGAGGGCGCTCATTGAAGACCCCGTTTTAAAGCAAAAATTACGAAGAGCCCTGCAGAAAAGGCTACAAGGGAAGCGCTGTCGATGGCTGTAGACCCTGGGATACAAACACTCTGTTCCCAGGGTCCAATTATGTCGCTGGCGGGCCCATCAGGGCTGAATGCCACCCTGGAGGTGAATTCTTTGAAGAAACCAAAATAGCGTCCGGAACCGGCGAGAGAAAGGCGGAGAGCTTCGCGTTTGCCACCATTTCCAGCAGATCATCGGAGACAGGAGTCAGCAGTTTCAGGAAGCAAGCAACCGGTCCAGGTGAGATGATATTAGTTTTTGTTGCAAAGTGGACCATTGAGAAAATTGCCTGCCTTTAAAGCAAAGCTGGAAGCCTAAAGGGAGGAGGAGGGGGGGAATTTTGCTTCTTCCTCACCCCCTGAAAAGCGGCGGTTTCAGCGTTTTAAGACTTTTGAAAACTTTTTGAACTCAAGGTGAATTGAAGGAATCCGCCTGTTTTATTATAGAGGGAAAGAAGACCTACTATTATTATAATTGGGAAAAGCCACCTCAACTGCTTTTTTTTAGTATTTTTTAGAACGTTCCTTTTGTATATTTACTGTTGAAACTTTCTCCTTTTTTTACTTTCTCCCTATGTAGGTGAGGAAAGAAACAGCGTCTTTCCTGTGGTTATGGGGTGGTTATTTTGTAATTTTTTCCTTTGTTCCTTTTTCTACACTAACTTTGTTGATTCAGCTGTGGAGTTTGGCTCAATGCCCAGACTTTTTTCTCTCTCTGGGAGATTACTAAGAGAGACTGCTTTTCTTTTTTGCTGTGTCTGGTTCCCTTTTGGATTTGCTTTATTCTTTTCAAAATAAGGGAAACTGCAGAACAAGATTTGTAAGCTTTTTAACTGGACTATAAATTGGATACTGTTTTTTTTACCCTGCTCCTTTTTTTATTCTTTCTTTTTTGTCAACCTTGCTGTATGGATATAAACATACCTTTTATGTCCTTTTTATTATTATTTTGTTTAGAGACCTTGTATTCCTTTTTATATTTTTTTCCAGCATTTCCGACATCCCTCAAACTCTGCTGAAGATGTTTCCCAGTCTGCTAATGAAACATTTGGAAACCAACTCAAAAGCTCGGAGGACGAACCTCCACCCTCAGCCTCCACCTGAGCTACAGATATTCTCTACTATTACGAATGATTGAGACTCTCCATAGACTATAAGAAAACAGGAATCGTCATCTCCTTGGGGTTCTTACTGATCGCAATCCGGGGATACTCCAGCAGGTGGTCCACCACCTGGTTTACCCGTTTTGAGGCCAGGTGACACGCGGACTTCTTTAGTGGCCGGTTCACTGATGTTGGGCAGACACTGACAAATTTCCGTGAGGATCGTGGGTAGCTACGGCAAAACAGAGATCAGAGGGATGAGATCCAGCGTCGGTCTCCAAACCCTGCATTTCTTACTTCCTCCATGTCCATCACACATTCCTCCAGGAAGGAGATGAGTAGTACTCCCGCAGCCTGTGAAATGGTCTTCTCCTCATGTGTGAGAGCCTCGATGTTGTCATCAGGTCTATGATATGCGTGGGGGAGAGATGCTCACCAAAGGCCTATCAGAGAGAAGAAAAGGAGACCACACAGAGATGAATCAGGGTTTTTGACTCCCTTCTCTCTACAAGGGGGGGGGGGTTCAGATACTTTGTCCCAGAGGCAGGGCTTATTCCATGTTGTCAATCACGTCCACTGATATTAGGGTGTGGTTAAAAAGAAGCCAACTTGGCAGCTGCAATTGCCTATTCCTAGCCATTAGAATAGAATAACAGAGTTGGAAGGGGCCTTGGAGGTCTTCTAGTCCAACCCTCTGACATGGCTTCCCCATCACAAGACCCATCAGAAGATCTACACCTGTGACCCACACCTGACCCCTCAGAAGACCCACTCGACACATCCACACCTGGAGCCCTTACAAGAAGTATACCGACATCCAATATTTGCAAATAGTGGAGAGGTGGACCTTAGATAAGAAAGTGGGAATCACCTGAGCAGATGAAAATTTGGTAATTCAGATTAAAGATCAGAAATATGCTCATATTAAAAGAATGTATAATGAGTTAATAAATTTGGATTCGGAAATAGAGCTACTAAAAGATTGTATGATTAAATGGGCTCAGAATATTCAGGAACCGATTTTATTGGATTTATGGAAGTTAATTTGGATTAAAAATGTTAAATTTACACAGGCTCAAAATTTGAGGGAAATTTTTTATCAAATGTTTTATAGATGGCATCTGGATCCTAAAAAGTTGTCTTGTATGTACCCGAACCTGCATCCTAAATGTGGGAGATGTGGTAGCTTGGATGCAACTTATTTTCATGTTTGGTGGACTTGTAAAAATATTAAAGCCTTTTGGATTATGATTTGGTGGACCATTCAAAAGGTTTTTAAGAGGAAGATTAAGTTTACTCCCCAATAATTTCTTTTGGGTATTTTTGTGGATTTTGATGGGTTGGAGGTTAAATAGGTCAGATAAGTAGAAATAGTTGTTCTTTTGTATATAATATTGATGTTTTAACTTGGAGAGAGGAATTGCTTGGGCATTTCCCCTGGACCGCATCCGGAGTGAGAAGATAGGAGGAAGGGGCGAAGTAAGTAGGAAGGTTGAGGAGAAGGAGGAGAGGGGGAGAGTTAGGAAGAGGAGAGGGAAAGAGGTAAGTGAGAGAAGAGGTTAGAGGGTGGATGCGGTTTGTGGGGAAATGGGTGAGCAATACCAAAAGTTGTCTGTATAAATTTACTTTATTCTTTATCTGAAGTATTCTTTATGAATGTAATGAAAAATTGAAAATAAAGAATCTTTTACAAAAAAAAAAAAAAGAATACCGACATCCCTCAAACTCTGCTGAAGATCTTACCCAGCCTGGTAACGAAACATTCGGAAACCAAGCAGAAGCTCGGAGGACGAACCTCCACCCTCATCCTCCACTATCACGAATGATTGAGAATCTCCATAGATCGTAAGAAAAATGGAGTCCTCATGTCCTTGAGGTTCTTACTGATCGCAGTCCAGGGAGTACTCCAGCAGGTGGTCCACCACCTGGTTTACCTGTTTTGAGGCCAAGTGACACACAGACTTCAGGGTTCACTGATGTTGGGGAGTTGGTGGTAAATTTCCGTGAGGATCGTGGGTAGCTACGGCAAAACAGAGATCAGAGGGATGAGATCCAGTGTCGGTCTCCACTGGAGATGCAGTGGAGTTGATCACACCCACCCATTGGGGAAAAAAATTGGCCCCCAGAATGTCAAAGTTTGCCTTACATTTTGGAAAAAAACTTCTAGTTTATCAAGCCCATCTGATATGGACAACACTGAACTGAATTCGCACTGGCCACGGTAGATGCGCAGAGGCCCTCTATAAATGGGGCAAAATATCATCACAGAATTGTGACTGTGGGCCCAAAAAAACCCTCTATCCAGCTGGCTCTCTAAATAAAGTTTTCATGAAAACAACATGGCTATTTTCTTTTGCCCTTACCTTCTTCTGGAAGGTTTACCCAACTTTATAGCCTTAAGATCACCTGGTGGTCTCCCATCCAGCCCTAACTTTCTTAAAACCAGCCAAAGTGTTGTCATCACAAAGAGGGCCTCAAAGCAGAAGGTCTCATCCATTCTCATCATTCTTTTCTACAAAATCTCCTATATCCCTTATTTATTTATTTATTTATTTATGAGACTTATATACCGCTTTAAGTGCAAGCACTCTCTAAGCGGTGTACACCAGTAAGCAATGTATATATATATTT